>NC_141046.1:61028694-61108694 GCF_041138505.1 Cibotium barometz | reverse complement strand
TTGCAAGTTGTTTTGGAGCAAGCATTGCGTGTCATGTGCCTCTCTACAATTGTTCTTAGCAGTAGTTCTATTCACAAATTGTTTTCGAGCAAGAAGTGGATGTCATGTGCCTCTCTAAAATTGTTCTTAGTGGCAATTATCTCAATTGGGCTTATTATAAACAAAATCCATTGCTCCTAAATAATGATATGTAATAGTTTGCCTTTAACCTAAAATAAAACAAATGAATGATTTTTTGAGTGGATGTTTACCATTTAAATGTGACAAATTAGTGCAAAAGTTAAATTTATAAGTGTCATTTTCTTTATTTATTTGTATTGAAAATTAAGAGAGGCCACTATTTACACATAGCCCTCTATAAGAGGTAGTAGTAGAATTTTTTTTTTGGTTATTTAAAAAATTTTTCACACTACAAAAGGTCCCTTTTATTATTAAGAAGTTGTTTTGATAAAAAATTATCAAAGGTGTCATTTCTTTAGTAATTTGTATTAAAAATTAAGAGAGGCTACTATTTACACATAGCCCTCTATAAAAGGTAGTAGTAGCATTTTTTGGCTATTTAAAAAGATTTTCACACTGCAAAAGATCCCTTTTACTATTAAGAAGTTGTTTTAAAAAAACTATCAAAGGAACATTTTAAACGTGCAAATTATCAAAGTGTCAAAGTAAAGGGGGGAAGAAGCTTTCATGTCAAAGGAGGATACATTTTTTAAAATTTACAAAATTGATTTTAGATACAAATTTCCTATTTTTTAGGTTTATTTAAACTTGTTTTAGAAATCTTCACATACAATTTGTTGATTTGAAAGACTAGGGTTACAAAAATTTATTGTGTTTGTAAGAACTTTATACCTCATGTAATGAGAAAGTTATGACCAAAGTTTATGCATTTTATTACAAAAAAATGAATTGCTATGGTGTTTTAGTGGATGCAAGAACCATGTTGTTGAGAAGAGATATGCTTCTATGATAAGCATGCAGGTTTGTTTAGATGTTTTTATGGGTGCAAAGATTTATGTGGAGTGTGTGTGATTGATCTTTGGATGGACTAGTTTTCTTGAGAGCTTTGATTTCAGCACTATGAAAAGGAAACTACATTGATTATGCTTGCAAAGGTAGGCATGCGTTTATTTTCTAATCAAAACTATGGATGAGAAGTTGGTTTGCTCAAGGCCCATGTTTCTTATTCTCTCCATGATGAGAAGATGTTAGATGCCATGTGATGCATATTTCATGTTAAAGTAAATCCATGCACGAAGGCTTGTTTGTTATTATGTGCACCCAAAGTTTAAATATTTCTACAAAGATATGTTTTGTGAGGAGATGATTTCTTCATTACATGCAATACTAGTTAGCGGGGATGTGGTGAGCATAATGGTAGTAAGTTGGTGAAAGACATGCTTTTATGTGTTTTCCAACCATCACATGATCAAATGCACATGGTCAAGTGATTAATGGAAAGCATCCTTAAAGAAAGTTCATTTGAACAAGATTTGAAGAAGAAGTAATTTTTTAATATTTGATTTGATGTGCTCTATGGTGAGCTATTATAGCCATAATGATGGCTAGTTGGTCAACCCAAAGATGGTTTTATTTTGATGTCATGAAGAAAAGAGGAGATTGAAGCAAAAGGGACTCATGAAGAAGAGCTCAATTATGATCTAGCTACTACAACTTAAAGGATTATGCAACCCCAAAATATTTCCAAATTTTTTCTCTTTTGCGAGTAAAGAAAGAAGTTACCTTTTGAAGATGATCATGCCAAATAGTTGGAGTAGCCTATGTCAAACCTTGAAGAAGACATTATTTTTGTATGAGTGAGATGCAGAGAGAAAGTTATTTAGGAAGATTATTCAAGTAGATTACTAACCAATAAAGACTAACTTACATAGACAAAGGCATATATTTTTCACACATTTCAAAGGTAGCTCATGTAGTAGCTACTTCAAATGGAAGAATTGGGAGGGAGGAGGTATTAAGCATACATTCTACTTCAAGTGGAAGACATGCCACAATGGGATGAAAGAATTATCAAGAGGGGGATTTTTTTTTGTGAGCTTTGCTTGTGAGTTTCCAAGAATATCTCACGAGCTTTTGAATTTATAGTTTTTTTTTCAAGACATTGTTACTAGGTTATGGTGGAGTTTATAATTGATTATTCTCTCTCCTCCCCTATCTCTCTTCTCTCCCATCTCTCTCTCTCTCTCTCTCAAATCAAAGCCCATAGTGCATGTTGGCTTGCAAGAAGTTGCAATAAATCTTTGCATGGTGGGGGCTTCCATGTCTTTTATTATTCAAAACTCACACCACACAAAGCCTTGGACGAACCCAAGGTGCTCAAAAAGATGCCTAGGGCCCTCAAAAAGATGTTTTGAGGCCCACAACATCCCACCCCCACTTGAGTCTATGTTAAGACTAGCGTGTGCCATCACACACACACACACACACACACACACACACACACACACACACACACACATCACCATTATATTATTAAAAAAAATTCTAATGCATAATTTCAAACTTTTGACATAACAAATAGGCAATATGTTTCAATAAGTTTTATGATCTCAAATATTAAAGAAACAAGGTTTGAAAATCCCTTATATCTTTTTTTCAAAGGAAAACTCACACAACACACATAAGTCATCATTATATTTCAAACTTGTTTTCAAGTGGAGAATTTTATAATTTTGACATCATAAATGGACTCAAAAGGCTAAAATATGGTAAAAATGATTACAAACTTGGGTATATTTCAAAGAGTTTTATGGATTTCAAATATATTGTTTCCATCTCCCATATGAAAGAAGGACGCTACTTGGTACCAATTAAAAATATCGCATTACAAATATATATATATACATATATATATATAAAGTTCCTCTCACTCGGCTCACCAACCTGAACTTTCATTGTTACAATTTTAGGTATTTCATATTTGGAAAGCCCTCAAAAGCCAGCACATGCGTTGGCTTCTAAGGGCTTCCCAAAATTTTATTTTTATTTATTTTTAAGTGTAGAATTTCAAAATTTTGACATCACAAATGGACTTAGGATGCTCAAATATGGTAAAAACGACTGTAAACTTGGGGTATCTTTCGATGAGTTTAATAGATTTCAAATATTAGATTTATGGCTCTTTCTTTCTTTTTTTAGTAGTTCTATTACAAATAAAAATATGTGTATATATATATATCATAAATATAAAAAAACTAAAAAATAATATATATTTTACTAAATATTTTAAAATATTATATGTATAATTTAATAAATATATTTATTTATTTAATTTTAATAAATAATTATATACGTATATAAATAAACACCTCAATAAAATAAATTATATATGTATATAAATAAACACCTCAATAAATAAAATCTATGTCTTTTTTAATTTATTAAAGTATATTTATGTATTAATAAACATATAAATATATATGTTATTAGCTATATTATGTATACACATTATGTAAACATATATTCATAAATTAACAAATAAAAAGAATTTATGAAATTGAATATGTACAATTCATGTCTGGAGTGTCACGGAGACATCATTGTGGTATCTAGTACTCTAAGCCATGGGCCTTTCATGTTGGACAAGTATGAGCAACTGGAACATAATGTTTGTTTAGTTATTGCCACATGTGTGATGAGTAATGTGGAGCTATGGCATGCTTGCTTTGGTCACTGGAGTTTTGGTAGTTTGTTGCACCTTAAAAGGAAAAAGGTGGTGTAAGAGTTGCCAAATCTTGAGGCCTCTATTAAACATGTATGTGAGGGGTACATTTTGTTGCGCCTTAAAAGGTAAGAGATGGTGTAAGAGTTGCCAAATCTTGAGGCCCCTATCAAACATGTATGTGAGGGGTACATTTTGGGCAAGATGTAATAGGCCTAAAAGGTGAGTTAGTAAGGGCTATCCAAAAATTACAACTTATACATATAGTGATGAATGTGGTCCTATGAGGAAAATTTTTTGGGTGCCAATAAAAAGAGCACAACACCAAACCCCCATCAACAAGGAACCTAGGGATCCACTTATAGTACTTTCATTCATGGCGCATTGACCCTTTCATATGGATTTCAAGGTTTCAAGACATCCCTTTTGTAACTTGGATGCTCATCTTTAGAATCATAAATCCCCTTATAGTACTTTCATTCATGGGGCATTGACCCTTTCATATGGATTTCAAGGTTTCAAGACATCCCTTTTGTAACTTGGATGCTCATCTTTAGAATTATAAATCCACTTATGTAAGTATATTTTCTTTAGCTCCATGAAAAAAAAACCTTCTTTGTTGAATTTTTATTCTATCTTACTAGGCCCCATGTTGTAAGTTAACATTTTTGAAAAGTGTTTTACGTAAGAAGGTCCAATTATGAGAAAGTTTGAGTAGTCTTAAGATGGTTTCCTTGGCCATATGGTTTAGAGACGTTTTAGGAAGGTCTGTCGCACTACAAGTTAGCCACATGCTTGTGTGGACCACATTATTCCCATAACAATCCATACATGGGATTGGTGGAACTTACATTTTCCAACATATCCTTGTGCCATCTTGGGATTTAAGCTACACCTATGTCCAAAAGGAGTGGCTAGGAGTGTAAGAAAATTTATATTACAAGTCCATTGATGACATGCCTCGATGATGTTGGCCACTCCTAATGAATTTCTATTACAACTTTATTGATGTCATCCCTTGATGATTCCCTCAATGATGTTGGCCACTCCTGATGAATTTCATGATGTGTGGAGGAACGAAAATAAAACTATGAGAGAGAGACCTTGAATTAAATAAAAAGACATTGGAAGAAACTACAAGAGAGAGACCTTGAATTAAATAAAAAGTCATTTCATGATGTGTGGAGGAATGCAAATAAAACTATGAGAGAGGCCTTGGATTAAATTGAAAGCCATTTGAAGAAAATCCAAGTATTGAAATATATAACAAAGTAAATGAAAATTGCTTATATATTTTCCTCATAAGAGGTTACATATTTACTTAGAGAAGGCACCTATATCCAAAATCTTGTCCTCAAATTGCTACCTACAATCAAGTTCTAAAATCTATCTAATTACATAAACTTCTCCTACTTACTCCAACCATTCACATGACTTCTACCAACTAAGTAGCCCAATTATTTTTACCTATGAGGTTCTTCACACCCTTTCTACCTTTGAACCATCACCTAAGCTTCCAACACAATTTTATCAACTCCAATTCACATAAATGCAAGCTCATTGTTTTAACACCCTCCCTTGATCCAAGAATTCATAAGATGTAGCTGTGCTTGATCATCACTCAAATCAACTTGAACAAGGGTCACCCACATGTGCCCTCCATTAAGATACACACCATTTCTGGAGACTCTCATGCTCCATCACATAAAATAGAAGTACCTCAAGTCCTAACAAGTGGAATCTTATGCCACATGATCGACCCTAGTAAGTGCATCAGGACCTACCATGTGAACTTCCTGCCGCCATAGGATCCCAACCTCAACACCATTAGATGGCTCTACATCACTACTTTGAATGTGTTATCTTTCTCTTCATCGAATATGAAGAGAGATCTTCTCATCAACCTCACACCTCCAACATTAGTAGCTTCTTCATCCTGCTTCTTCTTCTAACAATTGACACTTTGTGGCCAAGTTTTCCACAATAATGACATTTTACTTTAACTTTAAACAATTGCACTATCTCCCAATGGAGAAACATCATCACTTTTGAGTCACTTTTCTTCTTCAATGAGTGAAGTTGTACACCATCCAAAGTCAGATTTGGAAGGTCACAAGATGCCTAGATTATTTAGGCATGCTCTTTAAAAGAATGGCTATAACATCCAAAGTCAGATTTGGAAGGTTCTTCAAGGTGGTCACAAGAGGCCTAAATTCTTTAGGCATGCTCTTTAAAAGAATGGCTACAACATCCTCCTCAATAGGAGCTCCAATGCTAGCCAATCGTTCCATTATGCTCTTTAATTTGCTCAAGTGTGATGCAAATGCTTCTTCAAATAGCACGATCAATATAAAAAAAGGGGATGTTAAGGCTGATTTTGGAGTTCTTTGCCTTGGCTTTGAAGGCCTTTTCAAGAGTTTCCTAAGCTTCATGGGAAGTAGTGCTTGCAAAAATATGAAGTATGAATGCATTCCCCAATGCAAGTGCAATAAGAATAGATAATGCCTTTTCATCTTTTGCTACCCATTTACTACTCTCTTCTTCTTATGTTGTATTATTTTCTCTTCTAGCCACAATTCCTCACGAAATGGCTTTTACTCAAGTGTGAAATCCTTCGCCTTGAATTTTTTAATGATAAGTACTGCACCCATTATGCTCAATATTACAATTAATTTTAGGTTAAAGTAGGCTAGAGAACCCAATGTGCTATGCTCTCAAACTCAAACCTTTGATACTATGAGATTACAAATGATAATGATTCATAATGTGATCACAAAAAACATTATGCTTGCTGAAATTACACCACCAAGGAAATCAAATAACTTACCAACTGTGATTTATTGAATTGCTCCTTTTCCTTTGATTCTTCATGCTAGAAATTTCTCCACAGGTACACTTCTTGTAGAGATAACATCTACTCCATATGAGCTTTGTTTAAGTTCAAAAATTGCGATCTTATAGAGCAAGAGACCTCAACAATATGGCAGGCAAGTCATTGTTTCTATTGTAAGGACTTGCACCATGTGGTCCAGTGTCCTAGAAGCATCACACCTAGCGTCCCAAGTCCATCTCCGATTCTAGTACCAAACCCCAATATAATTCTCTGTAAAGGCACATATTACAAGTGTGGATACAAACATGACTTCAAGGATTGTCCGAATAGAGTGATAATCACCCCAGTGGTGAGAGATGTCAACAATATTGCAGGAAATCCATTGATGTAATGTTTCCATTGTAAGGGCTTGCACCATGTTTCCCAATGTCCTCATAGAACCATCACACCTAGTGCCCCAAATGATTCTAGTACCAAACCCCAATATCATTCCATATAGAGGCACATGTTACAAGTGTGGATACGTGGTTTGTTGAGTTCTACAATATTCCATATCTTCCCTTCATCAATGGTGATCCCATTCTTGGATAGCACGTGCCTTGGGACTCTTCCACTCCTAATCATGAATTTACATTTGTCTGGGTTCATGCATAGTCTATAGTATCCGCATTTTCCAACACATATCCACCACTGCAAATGGGGAATATGATCTTTTCTCAACATTGAGTTCACACAAAGGTCGTCCAGACCTCTAAGAATTTCTATAAGAAATCCTTGTATGGGGTGGACATCAATTGTTGGAACATATTTGGCACGTTTGTGAGACCAAACGATATTACTCTATATGCAAATGTTCTGAATGCAATCTTATGCCGATCTTTTGGGTCGATGGATACTTGGTTGTATCTTGAGAATCCATCTAAGAATATATAAGCCTCTTTTTGTGCTACTCTTTTGAGCACATGTTCTATGTATGGTAAGGTAATGGTCTCTCACCATGGGCAGCATTTACCTTCTTCTAGTTCATGCATACGTGGACCTTTCCATTCTTTTTGGTACTCAATTTGTATGCTCAATCTCGTATATGAAACCTACAAAAATGAGTCTGTCAAATTCTTCCTTGACGGTATGGATTAGGTTTCATTATTCATATACATATTTTGTTTTGCTGATCTCCTCTTCAAGGGTCAAATCTATTGAGATGTGTTCCAAGAAAACACATCTTTGTATTCCTTGATTAGTAGCTCTATAAGTTTGGTCTCCTCTTCGAGGCTTAAATCTATTGAGATACAAAGGTTATGCTAGATCAATTTGTATAGCATCCTCAGGTCCCATCATAGGATACCCATGGTTCATGTGGTCTCTCCCTTCTTAATCTTGGGGCACATATCTTACGGTTTTCAATCTTGTAGTTCCTAAAATGCAAGGGGACTTGTCTCCAATCCTCTTCTTGATCACTCTCCTCGAAACTAGCCTCTTGAGAATCTCACTTGATTTGTTCCTCATGTATGGATTTATTTCGTCTTCTCCGTGTATACTTGGAAGTATTTTTTGAGTCAATCGAGGTAGAATAGATGAAATTATCCGTAGCTAAAGTTTTATTTGGATCTAATTTCAAGATATGTTGATGTGTTTTCCTCGTTAGATCCTTCCAGTTATAGTAGAATTTCTTTGTAGCTCTCAAGGCTTTAACGATGTAAATAATGGTCTTCATTCTTGAGGCTAGATGGATCTCTCGTTCTATTATGTATCCATTCTTTTGGATCCTTTAGAGAAGCTTCTCAACTTTCAAGGAACCCTTGGAGTAGTGCTTTTCTTATGACACTTCATCTCATCATCTACTACCAATTCTATGGAGCAGCTCGGCTCGAAGCTTGCACTGAAACCTCCGAGTGGTACTACATTGCATTTCTTAGGTGTTGTTTCTTTATATTTTTAAATCACTTCAACTCCTGGTTTTGTGAGTATGGTGGTGGATATGGTTCTGATAGGATGAATGCCATTAATGTCTTCGTACACAGAATTTTATTCCTATTGTTTTAGGGCATGTGTCCATAGTGGCCAATAGGTGCATCCATCTCTCCTCCTCTTCAGGGTCTAGCAATGAAGCATTGGAAGTTACCTCCTCCTTCTCGCACCTCTTACAACTATGTCCATTTATATGGCACATGTTTATGACTTCTAAATGTGCTATGTAGTATCCAATCCTAGGTCATTGGGTTGGTGTCCTAGTTAAATCTTTGTATGAGTGTTTCTTTAGGTTCACCTTGATGGTGTAGTCATCTTGTCAGAGCGGTAGTCTCCCCCAATCATGGGGACTAGCATCATTTGGCATATGAATGGGTGTCTAAGAATGACATCATAATTAGTGGAGCTTCCAAAGTCAACAATAACAAAGGTAGGCCGCACGACATTACTTCCACTTCCTTCAGGATTTCTATGTTCCTAGATTACCGTCTACAAGATTTAAGACAATCTTTAAAGGTTTGAGGGGCTCGCTTCCCTATCTTTGCCATATATCTCTTGTAGCTATGCTCTCTCCCACTCCCCTATCAAGGATTGCAGTAGTGGTCGCCTCATCCAGTTTAATTGGAATGGTGGCATTCATGTCGTCACCTTCAAAGTACGTCACCACTACACTGACTAGTACATCCTTGTACATCTTTTGTGGGTTCTCGTCATCATCTTGATCGTTCTCATTGATGTCTCCTAATGGCTTGAGCTATTTTCTCATCCATTGTGTGGATGTCCTTCCATGCTTTTAGCTTCCATGTTAAGTATTTAGCCATTGTGATAGTCACAGGAGCAGAGAGGATTGCTCTTAAGGCTCCCTCTTCTTCCTTATGTTCGGACCTTATTGAAGGCACATTGGCTATAGTCAACTTGTCATCGAAATTGAGGTACAAAGGCATGGTCTGTAAGATGTTACATTTTTAATTTTGTGACACCCATGCCTAGTTGGACAGGTTGTCTTACGAATTTTCTCCCATCATGGATTCTCCGAGTGCAATTTTTCTCTCGTGAATCATTCACTTCCTTAGGATATGGTCATGTAGTGCTCTCACGTTCTCATCATGTTTTTGCTCTAAAGGCTCATCATGGATTTCCTTCTCAGTTTTCTTGTTCCTTCAAAGCTTCTTGATTTTTCAATAATTCTCTTAAGTGGTGATTTAGTGGTAGATCTTTTTCTAATCCCTCACTAGAGACAGTTCCTTCATGGGATGCTTCTAAGATCGGCTCTAATGGTCTTTTTTTTGGGATCTTTGGTGGAAGCAAGAAGATTTGGCTTAGGAGAGGTCCTTCTATTTCTAGCTAGATCTGTTGCACCACTTCCTATGCCTCAGTCAATCTTGCGATCTCCTCTCTTAGGTTAGGGTATTCTTGCAATTTCTTTAGAAGGGGTTTGTCATTCTTTGTTCTTCGTTTGTAACGTCCTTCTACTACCTTCTTGGCCATCGAAAAGAGTTTATCCTTCCTTTCCATCACAGATAGATCCATCGCTGCCTTTTGTACCTCGTTTTTTATCAAGACATTCATAAGCAGTGTGGTTGATTCTACAGACAACACACCACATCATTTTACATCTTAGAGCCAAATGAGGATGGCGCATGTCCCTTGGAGTGGCTTTGAATGCTCCTTTAATCCCTTTGATCACATCATTTGCTATGTTCTCAACACTTTTAAGCTTTTTAGCCTTCTTTGAGTCATGGCTTTTGACACTAGGCTCTATCTTAGCCTTAGGCCTTTTGCGGTAGGAATTTGTATAAAGCTATCATCAAGTCTATGGCATCTAGGCAACATTCTACCGATGTTCAGTGTCCCTTGGCATACAACACATATGTAATTGCTTGCTTCTTAATCCCTCCAAGTACAAGGATATCAGCCTAGTTTGGCTAGATTTCTCTTTTCAAGTTCTTAAGGTGACTGATGCAATCTCTCATAGTTTCATGTTAAAGATACTTAAATTGGTATAGTTGCATCAGAGAGATATTTTTGATACCCGTTTTGGAAAATCGGTTGTTTGTGAATGGTAGTTCCAAATCCTCCATGGTCTCTTATTGAGTCTTCTAGCATTTGAAACCAACGCAAAGCATTGTTTATCCAAAAGCATCAATCTTGGTTTGAGGTCGGTCACTCTTTTTATGGTACAAAGTTGCCTAAAAGTTACCAAGTGGCTATAGGGACCTCCATTCTTGTTGAACTTTAAAATTGGCTTGGCTAGGATGAGGGAGAGAAGGTTGGATTCTAGCATTGCTATGTTCTCTTCCTACTCTCTCATGCCTCTTGTTGGTTTGACTACAGTTGGTACATTGTCAATGAGTCTTCTTGTTTCAAGAGTTATGTGAGCGGCAAGTCCTTGTTACGGCTTGTTCTGCTATTAGCTCAGGATTTATGTGAGAGAGGGTCCTTATTTTAGCTAGTTCTACTATTAGCTCGGGAGCCATATTGGTTGCGTATCTCAACTCAACTCTAGGAGGCATATGGGTATAGAATGGTCCCATCATGTACCCATAAGCTAGTACTCCATAAGATGTTTCTCTCAATGGCTCGGGAGGCACAAAGCCTATATGTGTGTCATGGGATACCATAACCGGCAGTCCATGAGTGACTGGTATGCTTGTAGATCTATGTTTATGACACTCCACTCTTGCAGTTCTTTCTAACGGCATCATCGGTTCTCACCTAATAGTTCTAGTTCCAATGGAAGGTAGATATCCTTCCATTATTGGATCTGAAGTAAAGGGAAGTCTTACCTTGACTCTTGGTGTGTCTAGAGCTAGAATAACGTGCTGAGTTCTTTTTTAAGGTCTTTTGAGTTTTTAACGGTTTTTTTTTATGTTTTTGTATTTGTAAGATTCTAACAAGAAAACAATTTACTTATCAATGCATCTATGAGTTCTTTTGGTTTTTTCCTCGTTTTTTTTCACTCTCTAGAATCCAATCAAATGGACACAATCAGATGGACGATCTGGAAGTCAGACGATTTGAACTAGCATGATCTTCCGGCGATCCCAAGATTGGGTCGACGATCCCAATGAGGCAATCTGGATAACAATGATCTTAATTAGGCAATTTGGATAACAACAACCAACTATGAGAATTGTCCACGATATACAAAAATATGTATGATCAGAATAGATCCAATTTGAAATACAAACGACACCAACACAGGCGATCAGGATCGTGAATGATCTGAATGTTAGATCGTGAATTGACTATTTGAATGACAACAATATAAATATTGGATGAATGATCAGGGCTCTTGAGCGGATATGACCAACGATCATAATGGAATGGTGATCAGAATCGAGATCAGTGATTCAAAAGTCTATTAAAGATAAAAATTAGCGCTAGTATCAATGTTTTAATCTCAGCTTTAATCTCTATAAGATCATATTAGGGAGTTTGAAAAAATCCCATTATTTTGGGAGTTTGTTTTTCAATGTACTTTTTGATGTATCTTACGCATACCAATTCCAAAGTTGCCAGAGAATGTAGATTTACTCTTCTCAAGAGGATATGTCTCATGAGGAGGTTTTGATAAAATCTTAAAATCACCGTGTCCCTCCTTTTTTGATCTTGCAAAATGGAAATTGGGATTTTTTCAAACTCCCTCATATGTTCTTCTTACAAGAAAATATATGATAGGTACTTTGACAACCCCCATAACTTATGCTCAAGTGGGTGGCAACGAAGGTCATTTACCACACCGACTGTCCCAAATTAATTATTTTCAAGTCTTTGACAATGATCTAGATGCTAATGTGATAGTCTGGATTGAGATGATATGGATCCAAGTCGACGATCCGAAAATTCCAGAGAACAAAATATATAATTATCTATAGTTTTTAAAAATTTTAAGATTTTTGTTAATGTTTATTTTTTAGGGATTATGGATATAATAGGATTACTTAGCAATACTCCAATGTCATAATTATTGACTAAATTTAACAAAATACAACACTTATTAAGATCAATACTTTGATTAAGCTAATCTAGGTTAAAAATATATATAAAAAATGCTAATGTACACTAATGTCCTAATTAATCTAAGAATAATGCTCATAGTTATGATGAAATCTACCAAGTGAAGAGATAGCTTATCTCAGATCCAAGAGAGCTTGGTCTTCATTCCACCACTCCCATGAGACAAAGAATTGAACAGGGTAAGCATCATATAACATAAAAGAGGTTAAGTTTAGAAGCAAAAACCCACTATACTCATATAAATCTCTTCCTAATTACTCCAATCACACAATACAACTCCACTACTACACTAGATACATTTCCTTGACATTCAACCAAGGATTTTCATCCAAGGGCAAGATAGAGTATAAAAAATTAGAAGATTTTGAATAGAAAAAAAGAGTGAAAAATTTTAGAAAATTTTTGAATAGAAAAATAGCTCTACTCTTTTATCTCATCCAAAACTAGTTCGATCCCCGACAGTAGCGCCATTTGTTCATGTCAAGAACTCTCAAACAACTATGCTTTCCAAGTGTACAAAAAGACTTGCCATCACCATTCGGACTTCACCAAGAATGGTACAATGAGGAAATCCATTGGCATACTTTTAACATGCATTGCAAGTTGCAAGGTGTTTAGAAGTCTAAGTTACAATTTATCAAAGGCTATCATCTTATTGAAGGTCATTAAAATGTAAAAGTGCACCACCACAATCAAGCAGACAAGTTCATTTACCTTGGCTACGCAATGTCGGCCAAGTGCAACTGTGACATGGGAATGCACTATTATCCCAAGTTCCAAAGCAATGAAAGCTATGCCTTGTCATTAGATCATAAAATAACCACATGTCAAGCATATCATTCTTTATGGAGCACACATCAACTTAGCACCAAAATTGCTTTGTAGTGAGTGCCTATGTGCTTGGCAACATTGTAAGTAAAGGACCTTTTCCAAGCCCAAATTAACTAGACTTGCAAGTTGAAAATCATTAACTACATGAGAAAGTCATACATTCCAAAGGACTTTTGCTAATGACATGCTTATCATTGGCTAAAATTTAGAAACAAATCGTAATTGTGCTGATTTTAGCATAGTTAAGAAAAGGTTCACCAAGTTTCAATCAATGCAAAAGGCCAAGTTAATTATGCAACAAAGCCAGCATCCAAGAAGAGGTGTTAAAAAAGCACACAAGGCTACTGTTTGTAAAATGGCTCGAGATAAATCATGCAATCCATGCTGGGTGCTTTTAAAGCACTCAACTCATCTCAGGGCTTGCCATGTTCACTCATCATTGTTTGACATTGTATGACCGTCTTTAACACCACACAATGATGACGGATGCCAAAGCAATGATGCTTTCTCTTCTTCTCATAAAAACTTTCATTGCCCAAATCAAGGCTCAAAGTAATCAGCCACTGCAACTATCCCAACGGAGAGTAACCCCAATTCTCATGAGATCTTGCAAGATCATGCTATGACATGCAATGCAGGCAACTATGAATAGAGATACACACATCACATGAGCGTGCACAGAGAGAGAGAGAGAGAGAGAGAGAGAGAGAGAGAGAGAGAGAGAGAGAGGGGGGGGGAGGGAGGCAGGGAGGGAGAGGGAGAGGGAGAGGGAGAGGGAGAGGGAGAGGGAGAGGGGAGAGGGAGAGGGGAGAGGAAGAGGAAGAAGCAGAAGAGGCAAGAGAGAGGGAGGGAGGCAGGAAGGGAAAGAAGAAGAGCGAGGGAGGGAGAGGGAGAGGCAGAAGGGAGAGGAACAGGAAGAAGCACAAGAGGGAGGAGAGAGGGAGGGAAAGAAGAAGAGCGAGGGAGGGAGAAAAAGAGGAAGAAGGGAGGGAGAGAGAGGAGGAGGAGGAGGAGAAGATTTGTTTTAAGGTTGTAGGAAACTATCCCAAGAACCCTTTAAGGGTTAGAGAGAGAGAGAGAGAGAGAGAGAGAGAGAGAGAGAGAGAGAGGGATATGCTAACCATTTGCTCGACGAGCCATTACAAGCTATAAAACTACTTACTACCTCTGCTTTCATAGGAAAAACAATGTCAGAGAAGCTTATTAATGTGGGGAGTAAACTATCATTCTTCTTTTCAAGCACTTTGCCTATTCAGAGGCTTTGTGCAGTTCAAATCCTTCAGCAAAAGTAGTGAGGGTTGTTGGAATTAGGGTTGCAGGAAAGCACACAAAGCTTGGGGAAGAAGAAGCAAGAATGCACACAACACAAAGTGTATTAGATTGTGTCAATGTACAAAAGATAAGTTAGCCCTAGAATGATGGGCGTATATACAAGCCGGGGGAAAAAACCTCCTAAAGAGAGAAAAAGTACCCCGGCGGTCCTAAGTGTGTTCACACACATCACTGCCTATATATATAGCAACAAATCCCCCCTGGGAGTGATGGTGTGAACGAGAGCTGGCACTCATGTATAGGGGAGTGCCATGCCCGAAGTAGATCAATCCACAAAGGGGAGCAAGCCCAAAGCTTTGCGGAAAGCTTCGAACTTCTCACGAGGAAGCGCCTTTGTGAAAAGATCGGCGAGGTTGTCCTGTGTTGACACATAGGCCAAGCTGATCTCTCCTGCTGAGAGTCTCTCCCTGACATAGTGATAATGCACCTCAATGTACTTTGTACGAGCATAAAAAACTGGGTTTCTCGCAACTGCCAATGCGCTCTGACTGTCATCAGTGAAGATAGAGGTGGCAGACTCCTGTCCAACACCCAAGTCAGCCATAAGCCGTCTGAGCCACACACACTCAACCGTAGCTGTGAAAGCTGCCCTGTACTTAGCTTCACAACTAGAAGTAGCCACAGTAGGTTGCTTCTTGCTCAACCAAGATATGCATGAGCTACCGAGCATAAAACAAAAACCACTTGTGGACACTCTTGTGTCATAGCAACTAGCCCAATCTGAGTCCGAAAAAGCATGTAAATCTGGCGGCAACGATCCCCCCTTGGGATAAAACAACCCAAGATGTATGGTGCCACTCAAGTAGCGAAAGATGCGTTTAACTGCCTTCCAATACTGAGACCCTGGGCTATGCATAAACCTGCTCACCTGTGAGACTGCAAACTGAATGTCCGGCCTCGTAATGCATACATAAATGAGGCAACCAACAGCTGTCTGATAGAGTGTGACATCAAAGTGATCTCCAGCATCATGAAGACTCAACTTCAAACCTGTCTCCATTGGAGTAGCAAAATAGGCTTGCAGTCTTCAAGGCCAAATCTCCGCAACAATGTCTCAATATACTTTGTCTGACACAAAGCAATACCTCCATCACACTGCTTAAATTGTATCCCCAAATAATGATGCAAATGCCCCAAATCTGACATCTCGAAAGAGGCATTCAAATCAGCCTTAAAATCAACAATATGACTCTCATTTGGTCCTGTGAGCAGCATGTCATCGACATAGAGAGCAATGATTAAATGTACACCATCCACACGTTTAACGTACAAAGTGCTTTCTGTTGGACTATTCTGAAACCCATGTGCAGTCAAATATGCATGTATCTTTTCATACCAAGCTCGTGGAGCTTGCTTTAAACCATATAAAGCCTTTTTTAACTTGCACACTTTGTTTTCTTGCCCTTTTTGAACAAAACCACGAGGCTGCGATACATACACCTCCTCATGCAAATCTCCATTTAAGAACGCAGTCTTTATATCCAACTGATGTACATTCCAACCATTATGAGCTGCCAATGCACAAATGCTACGAATGGTAGTCTTACGACAAGTGGGAGCAAAGGTCTCATCAAAATCAATGCCCTTTTCTTGAGCATAACCCTTTGCAACAAGTCTAGCCTTATAGCGATCAACACTGCCATCTGGCTTTCGTTTCATCTTAAAAACCCACTTACATCCAATGGCCTTTTTACCAATAGACAAATCACACAAAGACCATGTACCATTCTTCATTATAGCATTATATTCACTTTGCATTGCAGCCAACCAATTTTCTGAATTTTGTGTCTCATCAAATGAAAGAGGTTCTTCCTCTTCACACATACTAGACACAGCCAAAGCATAACAATCTGATGCATAAGAGGCATGCTGAAAACCTGAACGAGTACGACTAGTCATAGGTACATCAATCTTACTATCACGCAAGGTTTGCACCAGCCATTTAGGCATACCTCTAGCCTGCTCATTTTCAGCCCTATCCTCATGAATTACATCCTGTAAATCTGCATCAGAAATAGGTTGATCTATGATATCGTTTGAAATCTGCATAGGCTGAATATTTGCCTCATTAGGACTTACATTTGAATTCCCACCTGTAAAGAGAGGCAACAACGTATCAAATACATCCCGTGAGCTCACACCTGTCTCTTTGGTACATGATAACAAAGGCTACACAGCATCTTCTACAAAAACAACATCTCGACTAATCAAGATACGCTTTGACTGCGGATGATACAATCTGTAACCCTTGCTTTCAGCACTATAACCAACAAAAATGCATTTAACAACCTTATCATCCAATTTTCTGCATTATTGCACATGCACTAAAGCATAGGCCAAGCAACCAAAGACACGCAAGTGACCAATAGAAGGCTTCCTGCCATGCCAAGCTTCGTATGGAGTAATAGACTGCAAGGCCTTAGTGGGACACCTGTTGAGCACATATGCAGCACACATGATAGCCTCAAGCCAAAACGCATGTGGCAAAGCTTGGCTCTTAACCATACATCGTGCCATCTCCATAAGTGACCTCTTCTTCCTCTCAGCAACACCATTTTGCTGAGGGGTATACGACACTGTACATTGATGTTTTATCCCACGACTAGCCAGAAATGCATCAAACTCTTTAGACATGTACTCCCTCCCTCGATCAGAACGGAGGGTGCCCACAGTACAATTGGATACATTTTCAACCATAAGAAAAAACTGTTTGAAGCACAAAAACACTTCGGACTTTGCCTTCAGTGGATATACCCATGCATGCCTTGAGTAATCATCAATGAAAGTCACGAAGTACAAGTGTTTATCAAATGACGGAGTTTGCATAGGCCCACATACATCACTATGTACAAGCTGCAATTTGCGAGTGGCCCGCACAGAACCATCCTTTGGAAACGCAGAACGCTGCATTTTGCCCAAAATACAGCCTTCACAAACATGTTTCAATGGTGCCTCAAGAGGGAGCAATGAAGCAACCATATCAAATTTCTGCAAACGCAGCAAACTAGCAAAGTTCAGATGACCAAAACGAGCATGCCATAGTTTTGCATCTGAAACTGTCTTTTCATCAGAAACTGCATTTGCTGAATCTTCCACACACTTGTCATAAGAATTGAGCCTATACAGCCCACGAAACAAGGTGCCAGATACAATAATCGTATCACCAGAAGTCAAATCATGAACAGTACATCTGTCATCCACAAATTTGACTACAAGTCCAAGTCTAGCAAGCGCAGAGACAGACAATAGATTCTTCTTTATCCCTGACACACAAAGCTGACATGATCATTTGCCTTACAATAGTTGCACCTGGTCTTTTTCTTGCCTTTATCAAGAGCCTTCTCAGACTTATTGTTGCTACCTGTGGAAGGAGAAGAAGTTGCAGACCTACTAATAGGAGAAGAAACAGTGGAAGGGGCTGTCTTACCACTTCTTCTCTGCTGCTGGGCAACAATAAATGCTTGATCAACTGCACGCTGCCTGGCCCTGTTTTGCCTGGACTGCGCTTCTTGCAAGAGCTTGTTGACTAAAGTATCATACTTGACTGCATCAGGTCTGTCCTCATTAAGAAGTCTCCACGTGGAAGCAAAAGTCTGATATGTCTCAGGTAAAGCATCAAGAACAGTCTGCACAAGAGAATAATCAGGAATAATCTCACCTGCAGAAATCAATTGTTCTTTGAGATCTTTAATCTCAGCAAGAAAAACATTCATGTCATCATCTTCTTGCATAATCTTCAATTCTAGCTCTTTACGCAGGTAAGCGATTTTTACCTCGTTACGACCTGCATACAAACCAGCTAGAATATCCCAAGCCTGTTTTGTTGTTTTAGCTGAAGAATATGTGGGGTGATGTTACGTTTGACAAAAAGTGCAATCAAGGTATGAGCCTGCGCATCTTTACCATCCCAACAAGCTTGTTCAGCAGTGGGTAAAACAGCAGCAACAGTAGAGCTGCTAGAACCTGCAACATCCTCAATAGATCCTACATCCACAGAACCTGGACGTACATCCGTACCCTGCACAATGTTCCACACTCCTTTTGCAACCAAAACATGCTGCATCATGTATGCCCAAAGTGGATAGTTTCTATCTCCATCCAGTTTGTCTTCAACAGACAACATGCGAAATACATCATTGCTGTTATCAGCCATGGCTACTGACTGAAACTGATGCAAAAGCTACCTGCAATGAAGCAATGTCACGTGCATCCCGCACTTGGATGCCACGTAGACATTTCTGTACAGAAGGTGCAGGACCTGGGTTGGTGAACTGGTCCCATGTGAGCCCAGTCCGGGACGAGTCAGCCAGGGATCCATCTCAGTCGTCCGAGGTCAGGTGTGCATTGTCCTGCACATGAGTCCAAGGTCAGGTGTGCATTGTCCTGCACATGAAGCAGTGCCAGTCCGCGCTATGAGTCTCCCTCTGGAATGATGTCAGATGTGCTGAGTATCTGGTTTGCAACTGGATGCCAGGCCTCTGTAGGCATGTAGTTTGCATGTAGAGATGGGGCCAGCCCATAGGGCTACCCCAGGGCAAGGTTTTGCATTGGCATACTTAGTATGGGCATGGGGGAGGTATAGAACCACCCCCAAGGGGCCAGGAGGGCCCAAGATATTGCCCACCAGCCAAGGCAAGGGCTGGAGGGGCAGTCGGCCAGCTCCAGAGCCTCTGGACAGGCAGCCGACAGAGTGTAAAACCCTAGAACAGCAGGCGGCCAGGTGTGGGGGGCAGTCCCACACCTCTGCGCAGCATGTCCAGCAGCCAGGGTGCTGCCCAGAGTCATGCGCAGGCTGGACAGGGTCTAAACAAGTGTGAAAACACTTTATTAAAGTGTGAACACAATTTATTAACAAGACTCAGTCGTGGGCTGTCCTGAAGCCAGCCGACTGCATGAAGGGAGGGGTATAAATACCCAAGTCTTAAATCATTTCTTCCATCTCATAATTCACCAAGAGCATCAAGCATTCAAGGGCCAGGACAGCCAAGGGTTTGCTAAAGCTAAGGGGTGAAGGACTGAAGGTCAAGGGCAGGTTTTCCAGCCAAGAAAAGGTCAAGTACTTTGTATTTGTTTCAGATTTACATCATTCTAATAAAGCAAATACACCATCCGTGGTGGGGGCCCTACAGAGGGTAATTGGGACCCAATACTGTGTCCTCTCCATCCCCCCCTTCTCTCTCTATTTTCTGCACATCGTCTTTCAGTTTTGTGCGTTAATTCCGTCGCGAAAAGAGTGCTGTTTTCTGAGTTTTGAAGTACCGATCCTTCTCCGAAGCTTCCGCATATTACAGTGGTATCAGAGCCTACTTCAAGGACGAAGATTCAGCAAAGAAAACCAGAAAATTTTTCGCTCGTGTGGTTGGTTTTTAGACGCCGGTGGACTACCCTTTTCGGAGTGACTCCTGTCCCTCGAAGGACGGTTGGTTTTTAGCCTCCGGAAGCCTCCGGAAGTCTCCCACACAGATAGTGGATGGTCAGAATGCGTTCCGGAAAGGAACTGCATTTTCCCGCTATGGCGAACTTCGGCGACGAGAGAGAACCAGAACCATGGGACCAGAGTGCACCAGGCAGCCCAGCTAGGGCACCCGGCTTGAGTGTACAAGACATGTTCCAGCAGATGATGCGAGCAATCGCAGACCAGACAACCAAGTTGGACGAGCAGAAGGCGCGGATTTTGGCTCTGGAGGAGCGTTCTCGCTCTCCAGCGTCGCGTTTTCCATCTCCTCCTCCCTCTCCTTCCGTACCCCAGATACCAGATCCTCGTCACAGGGACCCTCTCGAGGGGTCACAGCCGCAGTCAAGCTCCTTGCTTGAGATGCAGATACGGGCATTGGAGATTCGACAACGAGAAGACGAAGCCATGCGACGAGTGGAACACGAGCGTTACCTCCGAGCTTTGGACGCCAGATTGACACCGGCGGCGACCTCGAATCATTTTCCCGAGAAAATGAACTTCAGTAAGTATAATGGTAAACTCGATCCCACTACTCTGTATTCATGGTTACATCAGTTTGAAGCTTACTTTGCCGCAGTTAGGAAATCAGATATTGACAAAGTGATCTTAGCCAGTTGGTATTTGGAAGATGAGGCCATTCCTTGGTGGACTCAGTGGGCTCATGCCCACACCAGATCAGGTATGGCAGCTTATGGGTGGGACGAGTTCGTCCGTGACCTTAAGCAGCGGTTTTTACCGCCCCACTACCTTGAGCGACTCGAAGACGAGTTCAGGGGAGCGCGTCAGAACGCGCAACCAGTCCTTCAGTTTGCCAATAGAATTTCGACCTTGTGTCTACAATTAGGCTTATCTGATGCGGACAAGAAAGGGCAGTTTTTGTATGGCCTGGACACGCAAATCCAGTGGGAGGTGCGTATGTTTAGACCAGCCACCTTTGAGGACGCACTCTCGCTTGCGCAGAGTGCAGAAATGAAGCACAATGGTGGCAAGCCCAAAACTTCCCAGCCGGCTTCTCCCAAGGCTAACGCCTCGGGGGGCAAAAGCCAGAACCAGACGGGGTCTTCCCAGGACAGAGCCCGGGAGCCTCTGGCTCCAAGAACTCGAACAATGCGTCTAAGCTTACTCCAGACCAGAAAGCGGAGGCAGGCAAGACAGGTGGCAAGTTGAGTGCTGAGGAGCTTGCTCAGTACAGGAAGGAGGGTAGATGTTACTTTTGTCACACAAAAGGACATACTTCTCGGGATTGTCCGAAGAAGCCTCCAAAGCCCGCCGCCGCCTCCACAGCTTCCGTGGTGAGCACAGCTCCCACACAGACCCCAGTGGCTACCCCTAGTTCTTCAACCCCCGGTGCTTCAGTTGGAGCAATTATTAGCCGGGAGCTCGAAGATAAGCAGAAGGGCGCCCCTGACCAGGAGTATGAGCGCAACGAATTGCTCAAGTCCTTTGGCTACATAGGTGGCCAGAGAGTCGTTGTCTTGTTTGACAGCGGCAGCACGGAGGATGTGATCACGGAAGAGGCCGCTAGGCGTGCCCGTTTCGAGCTCACTCCGGTGGACAAACAAGTTGAGGGTTTTAGCACAGGTATGACAACGAGCGTCAAGTATGAAGCTCTAGGTGCTAAGTTAGTAATTCAGGGCATAGAGTTTGTGCGTGACTTTATGGTTGCCCCTCTTGTAGGAGCAGACATAATTTTGGGTATCCAGTGGTTTCACAAGTTTCTTCCTGATGTCAAGTGGGACAAGCACACGTTCCAGATTGATCGGAATGTGTCAAACACCCCGGTGACCATCAAGTGTGAGCCAGGTATTCCAAACTTTCCGCTCATAAGCCACTTGCAGGCTAAGCGAGCAGTCAGGAAAGGCGCACAGTGTGCGATGATTTACATCCAGACAGCCCAGACGGTGGCCAGTGCTTCCGAGAAGTACTCGGTCCTCCATGAAAAGTTCCAGAAGATTTTTCTTCGGGACCGTCTCCCTCCCCAGCTTCCCCCGTCCAGACCGGAGGATCACAAGATTGACCTCCTCCCAGGCTCGGAACCCCCGAGCAAGTTTCCGTATCGCCTTTCTAAGGCAATGGAGTCGGAGTTGGACCGCCAACTCCAAGAATTGTTGCAAGCTGGCTTCATCCGCCCCAGCGTGTCGCCGTTTGCAGCACCGATCTTGTTTGTCAAGAAGAAAGATGGGTCTTCTCGGTTGTGTGTCGATTATCGTGCACTCAACAAGCTGACTATCAAAAGCAGATTCCCGATGCCTCGAATTGACTATATTCTCGAGAGGCTGAATGGAGCTAAGGTGTTCTCTAAATTGGATTTAAAGAGTGGGTACCACCAGGTTCGGATTGTTGAGGGGGACATCCCCAAGACAGCTTTCCGTACAGAACGGGCCCACTATGAATTTGTGGTCATGCCATTTGGTTTGACGAACGCCCCAGCTACATTTAACCACATGATGATGCGTATTTTCCGGGAGTTGATCGGAGTGTGTGTGTTCATATTTCTGGACGACATACTCATATTTTCAGCTACAGTTGAGCAGCATGACATTGATGTGGAGAAAGTCCTTAAGTTGCTGGAAAGCAACGAGCTCTATATCAATGAAAAGAAGTCAGAATTTTATCTGTTCCAGGTACATTACTTGGGATATATAATCAGTGCCGAAGGCATTCGACTTGATCCGGCTAAAGTGGCCGAGATTGTTAACTGGGAAGTACCTCAGACTGCTTATGACATTAGATCATTTGTGGGTATATGCCAGGCATATTCCACCCACATTGACAAGTTTTCTGATCTCTCGGCAGACCTCACCGATCTGCTAAAGGGAGTGAAAACAAGGAGGCAAAAGATTCGAATGACTCCACGAGCGTTGGAGGCATTCCAGAACCTCAAGGTGGCTTTGTCTGAAGCGCCTTGTCTAGCCCTTGCCTCGTGGGACGAACCATTTCAGGTGATCACCGATGCGAGTAACATCGCAATTGGAGGTGTATTGCAACAGAATGGTCATCCAGTAGCTTACATGTCTCGTAAGTTACTGCCCGCCGAAAAGAATTACTCAGTCTACGATCGTGAGCTCCTAGCAGTCATTCAGGCCTTAAAACATTGGAAACATTTCCTGTATGGCCGTGACTTCGAGGTCCGCACTGACCATCAGGCATTGCGCTGGATTCAGACAATGCCAAGTGCACAGTGGAGTGATCGACAACACCGCTGGAGTCAGATATTCCAGCAGTTCGGTGGAATGATTGAGTACCTTCCAGGACAGGCCAATCCAGTGGCCGATGCTTTGAGCAGGAAGGGACAAGTATCCGCGATTCAGACCACTAGACTGGACCTTGTTGGTACAGGACTAGAAGACATGAAGCACACGTACGCGGATTCCGAGGAATTCGGTACGCAGTGGGAACAAGCATTGGATGCCACAGGACCATGCCATTTTCTGATACGCGATGGTTGGCTTTACTACAAAGGCCGACTGTGTGTCATGAAATCATTCCGGGCAGCTCTTCTCCATGATGCCCATGACGCCATTACAAGTGGTCATAGGGGCATGAATTCGACTCTGGAGAAGTTAGAACGGCAATACTATTGGCCAAAGATGAGGCGTGATGTGTTTACTTATGTACAACGCTGTGACATTTGTCAAAAGGTGAAAGCTCCTCGTGGAAAGAAGATAGGGTTGTTACAGCCTTTGCCAATTCCTGAGGGTCCTTTCCAAGACATTTCGATGGACTTTGTCACAAATCTGCCTCCCAGTCCGAGTAAGCGTAATACACAGTGTTTGACTATTGTTGACAGGTTCAGCAAATTTGTGATGCTTATTCCTTGCAGGGCCAATGTGACCGCCGAGGATGTTGCCCAGCTATTCATTCGGCATTGGTACCCGATTGGTGGGATTCCTAGGACCATAGTGTCAGACCGAGATGCCAAGTTTACCAGTCATTTTTGGAGGGCATTGTTTGATAATTTTGGTACTAAGTTGAATTTTTCCAGTGCATTCCACCCACAGACAGATGGCCAGACAGAGATATACAACCAGTTGGCCTTTGATGTGCTGAAATGTTACGTCCACGATCAGCAAGGTAAGTGGGAATCGTTTTTGCCTTTAGTTCAAGCTGTTCTGAATGACTCTTTTTCTTCAGCTATTGGCAGGACTCCATATGAGGCAGCGTTTGGAAGGCCTTTCCAATCGTTGTTAACCAGGACCTCGTCTTCAGTACCGGAGGCGAACAGAGTGACGGAGTCTTACCAGGAGATCCTAGAGTCCGTCAAAGACAGGTTGGCTAAAGCGCAAGAGGCCTACACTCGACAGGCCAATAAAGACCGAAGGGACATGAAGTTTTCGGAAGGAGATTGGGTATATCTTCGGATTATGAAGCAAAGATTAAAGCAGGTGGGCAAGCGATGCCCAAAGTTGTCTTTCAGGAGCTTCGGACCATTCCCCATCCGGAAAAAGATTAATGAGGTGTCTATGCAGTTAAAGCTACCTCCGAGTTGGACTACGCACGATGTATTTCATGTCAGTTGGTTAAAGCCATATGCAGGTCCACCCCCTTCAGAGATCAAAGACGAAGCGGAACCAGACATCATTGATGAAGCAGAAGTAATGGTTCCAGAACAGATCCTTCTGCACCGTTTCAAGCATGGCTCAGGCCGAAGACTGGACAGTTCCTCACGAAGTTTCAGGACCGAGGAACTCATGAAGCGGTATGGCTCGACAAAGAATTTTTCGAAGACTATCCGGCTTTATTGACGGATTATTTGGAGGCTATGCAGCTTCCGTCAAGTTAAGCAGAAGGGGATGTCACGTGCATCCCGCACTTGGATGCCACGTAGACATTTCTGTACAGAAGGTGCAGGACCTGGGTTGGTGAACTGGTCCCATGTGAGCCCAGTCCGGGACGAGTCAGCCAGGGATCCATCTCAGTCGTCCGAGGTCAGGTGTGCATTGTCCTGCACATGAGTCCAAGGTCAGGTGTGCATTGTCCTGCACATGAAGCAGTGCCAGTCCGCGCTATGAGTCTCCCTCTGGAATGATGTCAGATGTGCTGAGTATCTGGTTTGCAACTGGATGCCAGGCCTCTGTAGGCATGTAGTTTGCATGTAGAGATGGGGCCAGCCCATAGGGCTACCCCAGGGCAAGGTTTTGCATTGGCATACTTAGTATGGGCATGGGGGAGGTATAGAACCACTCCCAAGGGGCCAGGAGGGCCCAAGATATTGCCCACCAGCCAAGGCAAGGGCTGGAGGGGCAGTCGGCCAGCTCCAGAGCCTCTGGACAGGCAGCCGACAGAGTGTAAAACCCTAGAACAGCAGGCGGCCAGGTGTGGGGGGCAGTCCCACACCTCTGCGCAGCATGTCCAGCAGCCAGGGTGCTGCCCAGAGTCATGGGCAGGCTGGACAGGGTCTAAACAAGTGTGAAAACACTTTATTAAAGTGTGAACACAATTTATTAACAAGACTCAGTCGTGGGCTGTCCTGAAGCCAGCCGACTGCATGAAGGGAGGGGTATAAATACCCAAGTCTTAAATCATTTCTTCCATCTCATAATTCACCAAGAGCATCAAGCATTCAAGGGCCAGGACAGCCAAGGGTTTGCTAAAGCTAAGGGGTGAAGGACTGAAGGTCAAGGGCAGGTTTTCCAGCCAAGAAAAGGTCAAGTACTTTGTATTTGTTTCAGATTTACATCATTCTAATAAAGCAAATACACCATCCGTGGTGGGGGCCCTACAGAGGGTAATTGGGACCCAATACTGTGTCCTCTCCATCCCCCCCTTCTCTCTCTATTTTCTGCACATCGTCTTTCAGTTTTGTGCGTTAATTCCGTCGCGAAAAGAGTGCTGTTTTCTGAGTTTTGAAGTACCGATCCTTCTCCGAAGCTTCCGCATATTACAAGCAAAGACTGAACAGAAGACAACTTGTGCTATGTAGCACAGTCCACAATAGAACACGTATGCCTGTTTTGTAGAAAACTGCACTGTCGAAATTTCTGCAGAAAATGACGAAAACACCTGTGCAGAACTTGAAATGCAAAAACGGAGCCCGAAACGACCTCAGATGTAAAGTCTGAGAACGCAAAGCCCATCGGGCAAATTTGCAGAGTGTAGGGACCTGCAAGCGCTCGTGAAAACTCACCTCAATCGGAGAACGTGAGTCGGAGGGTGCTGGCGGCGTAGCCCTGGGAGCCGATGCCTGCTCTGATACCAATTGTTAGAATTAGGGTTGCAGGAAAGCACACAAAGCTTGGGAAAGAAGAAGCAAGAATGCACACAACACAAAGTGTATTAGATTGTGTCAATGTACAAAAGATAAGTTAGTCCTAGAATGATGGGCGTATATACAAGCCGGGGGAAAAAACCTCCTAAAGAGGGAAAAAGTGCCCCGACGGTCCTAAGTGTGTTCACACACATCACTGCCTATATATATGGCAACAAGGGTGAATCGACTTTAGTACTGACATACCCTGTGAAGACAAAATGTACATCATAGTCACATTGCTTTCTTGTAAGCATTTCTTATGCCTGAAGAAATCCCTTCTCTTGCAAACTTAGAACTGTATCTTTGATAGCTTCTTCTCGAGAAGTGAATGTAAATCCAAGGCCTAATAACTTCTTTGATGGGTTGGCCAAGCGCACAAGTCCTGGCTGAGTCTCCTCCTTGAACCTACATTTTTATCAACACCCCAAAAATCAAGCTTTTTTATTTAGAGAAGTTGAAGTTAAAGCCTCTGTATAAATTTACACTGCACTTTGTCATAAGCTAACTCTTGAAAGGTAGCAACAAACCACACATACAAAGGAGTTTAAATACACTTTAAAAACCCTACAGAGACTGTTGGAAATAGCAACTATGCACCTGCACACGTTGTATTGTGGGTACAGTTGAGCAACTTCTTCTGCTAAGTCACTGAAATGAATAATCTCATCAGTGCACATATGCCTGCCTTTGGCAGCTGGAGTTTCATAGAGCAAAATGTGAGCTTGAGCAACATCTTGGACATGTACAGCACCAAGCCAGATAAGTTCTTGTGTATCGGGGACTCCTGTAAAGAAGGACAAGACCAGAGGTGGGTCAGGCACTGCAGCTTTTAGAGGAAATTTGCAGCAAAATAGTGGGTTCACTGGAATCAAACAGAAGACGGTGTTTAAGTTGATGCATATACAAAGAAGGTCAGCAAGAGGCGAAGGAGATGAAATGATTAGCGGCAATTTACAGTATATCAAGTAAAGCGTAAAGGAGAGGGGAAATTACAGGCAAACAATTGTTTGAGAAGAAACCTTGACCAAGAACATGTAGGTATGTAGGCAAGTGGGCACGTGGGTAGGTTGATAGGATAGAAGTGTGCCAATGTGTGCGAGTGTGCATGTGTACTTAAAGAATCATTTAGCAATCACCAAACATCATAAGCACCCAAATAAAGCAGCATGAGCAACCAAAGGTGAACATCCACTCATGATGTCGTTAGATAATGTATGAAAAATTGAGTAAGTGATTGCGAAGCGAAGTAGAAATAGTCAAAAGATAGTATGTAAGCTTTCCTGAATCCATTCCCTGAAGCCTTGATGCATCATGACTCATGAGTTAGCTCACAATCGGTGAAAGGCTACCTCACTGCTTGCTGAGGAAGACCACTGGTGACAGAGCCCAAAACGGGGTCATGCTCACAAGCTTGTGGCTTGTCTGATACCACCTTGGAAATGACTTGTGGTGTCACCTCACAAGTAGCCAAAGACAAAAATGCATTTGAGAAGGAAAGTAAAGCACAGCACGCTGGTTACCTTGGATAAGGTTGAGAAGCACACCACTACTTGTATTAAATTTAGGTTGCAGTGACTTCCCAAACACACACCCTGGATTGATGACAACCACATCCAAACCAGTTTCTCCAGCAAATTTCCAAGCGGCTTTCTCAGCCAGTGTCTTTGAGATTGGATACCAAACCTGCATCAGTAAAAGACCTCTGCTCAGAGTCCAGAGACTACATCCACATGATACCCTTCTTTCCCTGCATGACTGAGACCGCAGAAACTCAGCCCTCTTCAAAACAAAAAATAAATTCTTGGAAGCTTTTGCTCACCCCTCTTTCCTTGCAGTATTCAATGTCAGTCCAGCTATTTTCGTCCACAGCAGTGCCTGGAGGGAGCTTAGGGTTGGGATACATTGCAGAAACTGATGATGTTACCACAACCCTTCTTACCCCAGCCGCATGCGAAGCTTTCAATACGTTCATGGTGCCCTGCACTGCCGGATCGATGAGCTCCCTCTGCCCAAAACAACAGAAAAAACAAAAATATTAAGCTTCAAAGGAAAGCCCCCAAAACCATAATATCTTGAAACTAACAGGCAGCAGGCCAGAGCCACCACAGAAGCCTCGTCTTCTTTGCTCGTCAAATTGTGCAGTGCACATTTTCATAAGAATATATAGACACTTTACTCTATCGTCTTGTACCTGCACACTTAACCTTACTACACTTATTTCACATTTGTAAACAGACAGAAATACATATTCACATCTTGACAAAAACAATAGGAACAACATACACACTTCCTCTAAACAAGTATGGAAGACAGCCCAGTGCTGCTATAAAGATATCCCCATACACCCTTACATCCCTTATATTCTAGTAGAAATCCAAAACAAGTTGCAGAGTCCTCGTTGCTACTTCATATGTAAAAACCCTGAAGAACCTAGCATCCCCTTTCTCTCATAGAAATCCTAGCAGGCCAATTTCACTGACTGAAAGCCCCGAGAGATGTCAAAGCCCCAGAAACTTCTAAGAGTCCCAACCCCTTTTCCTCTTTCAAGAGGGCAAAACCCTAATCCAGCAACTGTCCCTTTTTCTTACCATCAAAGGGGAGAATTCTGGCGTTTAAATTACATGAACACATACGACATACAAATATGTCTATACATGATACACGTATACCCATACATCCATACATACCTGTGGATCTTTTGGCTGTTCTAGCCAGCAGGGAGAGGCAACATGGAAGACACCATCACTCTTGCCAATGGCAGTAGCTAGGGCCCCATAATCCAACAGATCGGCCTCAAAGAGCTCCAGCCTCTTGTCTGCCCCCTCAAAACTCATCAAATGCTTGGTCTCCCGATCATCTCCTGCAAACAGTTACCATGTTTTCACCGCCATATCCAACGACTGTAGCAGCCATTTGAAGCTGGGTGGGTTTGAAGAAGTACAAATTTCGCCGGATTATCGTTTCCACTAACAGAAACGAGTTTGCACGGCTGTTTATGCCCTTCATTTGCAGGATATTAGTTCAAATTTAGCAGTTTTCTGGTTGAGAAGTTATGTTTTGAAGGGATAAGGGCTAATTAAGCACAGTTTAGGGTCACCTAGATTTTGGACAGTGCCTCGCACACGGTAGCCTCGCTGCAGGAGGAAGCGAACGATCCATGATCCGATGAACCCACTGGCTCCAGTCACACACACGGTCTCGTCCGCCATTGGAACCTTAGATACGAGGACGATGATACGTGCGGTTTGCAATAACCAGACGCGTTTGCCCTTCAAACAGTCCTTTGCGTGTTGCATAGCACTTGTCAATCATGAACTATAAAGCAAGGTAACTATTTTCAAATTAGATTAAATTAGATTACATTGTGTTTAGATAAGTTTGTTTCTTGCCTAACATTTCATGGATGCTAGCTTCATCTAGCATTGCCTGATGCATCCACATGTTTTGGTTTATATCTAAGCTCGTACCTTCACATAAATGAAGAGCAAATGCTTACATGCAGGATTGCCTATGCTAATTACTTCTCAAGTCATGACATGTCGGGTATGGGTGCTGCTGAGTGTTGTACTTTACATGGATCAATACCCTTCTACTCACTTTCTATACTTTATAAAAAAAAAACATAAAAAATATCCTTGCAATGTTGTATAAGAACTCTAGTACCTATAATATCTGCATTTTATGCCAGTGAGTTTATAGTATTCGCATGTGTCATGCAAGATATAATATACATATATCAATGCTTTTGGCACCAAAAGATGTACCTTGTTGTCTGCACTCTTTATGTCTAGAGTATCTGTGATGTAATTAGAATTTTGACCTTCATATTTGTTCAACTTGAGCGTGCCTATGGTAATAGGTTAAAATCTAGGCACTTGGTTAGGTACTTGCCTTATCATACATACTTGGTACTCTCCATGTTTGTTCAACCTAAGCATGCCTATGGAAATAGGTTAAACTATAAGCACTTGGTTAGGTACTTGCCTTATCATTCTTGATACTCTCCATGTGTTTGTTCAACATAAGCATGCTTATGACAATAGGTTGAACTCTAGGCACTTTGTTAGGTACTTTCCTTATTAGACTTGGTACTCTCCAAGTGTGTGTCTTACATTTGTGTCACATTAGTACATGAACTAGTTTATAGTACCTTTTCCCCTAATATGCTCACTAAAGAAAGCTATCATACTTAAGTGCGTAGTACCTTATCCCCAAATTTGCTCACTAAAGAACTATGTGTGTATCTTACATTTGTGTTGCATAAGTACATGAACTAGTTTGTAGTACCTTTTCCTGAATGAAATATGCTCACTAAAAAGGAATAAGGAGCTACATCACATACCATGGAATGGCTATTAACATTTTTTTTAAAATCAATGAAGGCACTTAACATTTTTCCTCCTCACCTATAACCCAATCTTAAAGGAGAGAGGCTAGTATCATGGTATAAATATACATGGCTATCAAATTTTATGTTCTATATGCAAGGCCATCCAACTCGCCCATTGGAACTCAAATGCTTGAGTCAAACAAGCCAATGGACAATCTTCACCACTCACTTACACAACCCACAACCATATCAAGATAAGTTATCTTGGACTATATGGAGTGACACAAATACCTAGATAAGAGGAGTGCATGTGCATGTGTAACGGTGGAGTAGGTAAATTCTTCACATTAAATGCCCATTTTGTGGAGTGGGCTCAAAGCACAAGAATATGTGTTAAGTTAACAAAGAAAAAAGATTTTTTATTTTTTGGTTTTAGAGATTGATGGTAGTCCCATACCCTTGGTGTCCTCTATTGGTGCACTTATTTTTAGTACATAATGGATGATTCATTAGGCCAATTTTTGCACGTGGACTCTAGTTGGTCTTCATGGATTGATTATAAATTATAAGATTGAACCTTTATAAATTATAAGATTGAACCTTTAAAACAAGGTGGTACTTATGTATGATCCCTTTCTATCCTTTGAACAATTATTCTTCAAATGAACCTTTAAAACAAGGTGCTACATATGTATAATGTATGTATGGTCTCTTGCTATCTATTAAATAGTTCTTCTATAATTTTTTTTAATTTATTTAATAGAGATAATGATTATTATATTATATTATTAGGCAAAAAAATCACCTTTACATGACAAACGTATAATAAACCTTGAAAGGCAAACAAAACAATTAGCTACCCTTCTTCTTATAGCTACTCCTCTTTAGCTTACTCTAAAAAAAGTCTCACTTCATTTTTATTGAAATGAAAATATTAACCCCCAAAGTATCAACAAGAACCTTGCACAAAGTGGATTGTAATAGAACTTAAACTTCATCAACTAGGATGAGACATCTCTAGCCATCTTCATTTGTTAGCTTTAAACCCCCATGGTGCTTGACTTCTCCCAACTTCCAAACTTTATAACCTATGTGAATCATTGTCATCACCCAAAACTATAAATTATAAGGGACTCACCCATGGTGCTTGACTTCTCCCAACCTCCAAACTTTATAACCTATGTGAATCATTGTCATCACCCAAAACTATAAATTATAAGGGACTCACCCAAAACATGTGAATTATTATCATCACCTTTGAAACCTATAAATTTTAAGGGCCACACCCAAAACATATGAGATATAAAATAAAAGATAACTGCATCATGTATGAGATCCAAGCTTGTAACGGGGTATTTGCACCTACAAAATAAACGATGACCCCCCTTTTTAGGCTACATTCCTCAAAATAGTCTTTTAATAACTACATGTATGAGATCCAATCTTGTAACAAGATAATTGCACCTATAAAATAAAGGATGACCCCCCTTTTTAGGCTATGTTCCTCAAAATAGTCTTTTAATAAAGAAAACTTAACTTGCTTTTCCTTTTAAGAAACAAGAAACTAATAAAATTAATAAGATTAATGTCCCTCAAAATATCTCATCATGACTAGTACGTTCAAATCTACTTCCAACAAAGGCAAATTTAAATAATTAGCTTTTCCCTTCACCACTCCGGGGGGGGGGGGGGGGGGGGTATTGAGAGACTTACAAGGCATATACATGCAAGAGGGTAATAAACAAATACTTAATGTAATGAATTTATATAAATCTACAAAGGGGGGTTTTTAATTCAAAATAAATTCATATAAACTTACAAAGGGGGTTTTTTAATTCAAAATACAAATATGTATACTTATAAAAAGGGGGTAAACAAATATGCATACTTAAATTTACAAGGGGGGGTAAATTCAAAATGCAAATATGTATACTTACAAAAAGGGAGTAAACAAATATCTATACTTACAAAAAGAGGCTAAAAAATGTGTCAAAAAAATGTGAAGGTTAAAAAATAGGGGTATAGATACATGCACTTACATGGTATATGGGTGTTAATCAAAGGTTAAAGAATAGATGTATTTTGATTAGATACATCACACACATGCTATCGAGTGAAGGCTAAAGAATAGAGGTATTTTAAATAGATACATGCACACACACACTAAATGGGTTTTAAACGAGTGAAGCCCACACTCCCCTCCTTTGAGCTATTAATAAAGTGGGGTAAACAAATGTGTTTAAAAATGTGAAGATAAAAGAATAGGGGTATTTTAAATAGATACATACACACACATGCTATGTGGTTTTTTATCCAGTAAGGTTAAAGAATATGAGTATTTTAAATAGATACATGCACACACATATACTATATGGGTTTTAATCAACTGAAGCCCATTCCCTCTCTCCCTCCCTTCCTCCCACCCCCCTTCTTCTTGAGCTATTGACAAAGTGGAAGTTTCCTCTATATTTAAATAGTTGAATTAGCCCATTGTACATCCATTATGCAATTGCTCTTTCAAACTCTGAGGCATCTAGATGTGTGACAAATATTACTTTTGTCAACTTTGAACCAACACCAAGCTCCACATTGGGATGTCAATTGCACAATTAACTTGACAAATCCAAGCTTATCCTGGTAACAAAGGGAACTCATTATTTCCCTTATCATTATTGGGATATGAATCACATTGTGTCTTGCTTCTGGCAACTTTCATAAGGACTTTTAACACCTAAAATTCATCTTTACATTGTGTCTTGCTTCTGGCAACTTTCATAAGGACTTTTAACACCTAAAATTCATCTTTACATGTCAAATTGTTAGCCATTCTCAGCACGTAGGAGGGCAAGTATGTTTGCAGGGAAAGCCCCAACTTCTAACATAATTTAATTGTTCAAGCTTGTCAACCCCTTAGACACCAATGTCCAAAGTGTGTGCTAGCTTGGAGTGGTTATAATTTTAACAAAAATTTCTCTTTATTCTCTCAAATCTAAGCGAATAATTTTCCTTACGTTTGGAAACATCATAAAAATCTAGAGATAAGACATCAAGGCCATACTGTTTGACATCTCTTTTCTAAATAGAATTTGACCTTCTACAAATTATGAGGAGTAGTGGAACATTGAAGGGTAGTGGAACATTGCTAGAGAAGTTCTTCAAAAAACATTTTCCATTCTTCACATTGAAGGGTTAAAAAATATGGACCACCCATATGAAGGGAATTTATTTAGAAAAGCAATTATATACATAGTTAAATTGATATTATTTATGTAATAATTTATAAAAATTAATATATATATATATAGTTAAATTGATATTATTTATGTAATAATTTATTTTTGTTAATATTTTTACTTGAAAAGGCAACCTTTAATGTTGGTCCATCTCTTGAAGGGCAAAGAAAAAATAGAGAAGGGAAACTTTTAAAGAGACCTTTCTCAAAACAAGGTAGCTTACTCTTGGACAAATAAACATTAGTTTGAAAGGCAAGGTACCTTACTTGCAAAAACAAAGCAATCCATGAAAGACAAGTTCCCTTACTTGAAAAAATAAACACTAGTTTGAATCTATGATGAAAAACAAAGTCCCTTACTTGCAAAAATAAACATTAGTTTGAATCCATATAAAAGGGAGTTAAAAAGTATTCAACTTAAAAATTTTATATTAAGTAGCATCGCCGTAAATAGGCTTCCCTTTCACTCTCCCTCTAGAAAACCAATGGCCCAAGAACAAATGAAAAATTACAAGGACTATCCATTGTAGGAACTTCAACCTCCTTGGGGATATCCCTTGCTGGCACACTTTGCTTGAGGCTCTAACTCCTTGCTATGCTTGTGTAGCCACAAATTTGGGCCCTTTTTGTGGGTTTTAAATTTTCCAAATTAAGATTTAAGCACAAATCAAAGATATTGGGTGGAAAAAATGGTCCTTTCTTATCATTTTTCTTGCTTGAGAGCCCAATGTAGGTTACATTGATGAAGCCAAGAATCTAGGCCTTTTTTTGAGATGCCATATACACGCAAGATGGGATTCAAAAAATAGCTATTTTAATGAATTAATATAAATTTACAAAGATGGGTTTAAAATTTAAAACTCAAATATGTATACTTACAAAAGGGGGTGAAAATGTGTTCAAAAATATGAGATTAAAGAATGGGGGTGTTATAAATAGATACATGCATACACATGATATATGGGTCTTAATCAAGTTAAGGTTAAACAATATGGGGTGTTATGAATAGATACATATGTGCATACACATGATATATGGGTTTTAATCGAGTGAAGTTTAAACAATATGGGGTGTTATAAATAGATACATGCATACACATGATATATGGGTTTTAATCGAGTGAAGGTTAAACTATATGGGATGTTATAAATAGATACATGCATACACAGAGGAGGGTGGATTAGAGAAAATTGGTTGATTAGAGGAGTATTTATTGACCAAATCCAATATTTGTCTAATAAAACTACTTCAGCTTTCTCTTCAAAGAGGAATGCATGGCTCTTAACATTCTTGGAACAGGCTAGTGCATGGTGAGAAACTACTCTTTATCCCTGTTTAGGTGGTCCTCGGAGTTCTCCCCTAATGGTCCAAAGCCAACTAACAGTTCGATCTAGGTGGGGCTTTCTGATCTTCCCTTGATGTTTATGTATGCCATATCATGAAGGGCATGGATGGGCTTGAAACATAGCTTATAAAAAAACACATAGTCACTCCGATTCATTAGGATGTTAGCCATAGAACTGCAAATGATCAAGAACTTGAAATGATTTGGACTCAAATTATACGCACCTAAATAAAGTGGATTAGGTCCAACTTTCTATTATTTTGAGAGAATTCCAACTAGAGCACGAGTCCATCTTTGTGTGAACATAAGCATTCCCAAAGCTAGAGGCACACATGATAGCATGTGTAAGTAGATATGGGTTGTAATTAAACATAACAGTAGCATAAATTAGCTATATATTAGCCAACAATTAGGTGCTCCAAAGATTTAATGAATAGACTACATAATCCACCCTATTGCACATTATCCCATGATTAGAAGAAAGTATCAGTACAACCCTAACAAAATTTTACAAGTGACAAGTTTGCAAAAGGAGGTAATTTGCAATGTTTTCTCATGGAGGGCAAGTCTTATAGTGGTCCGTGATAATTAGCTTGATCCTGAGGTACAAGTTAGAAGACACGTGCCTCTATCATAATAGTCAGCTATATATTCTTAATGATGATGCTATAAAGTGAAAAGCTTGACTAAGGTCCATGACAGCCTTATTGGACACCCCATATATGTAAAGACATACATGTCAGTCAAGAGGAGTTTCTTTTGGCCTAGACTCAAGAAGGATGTATTGCAACATGCACAACAATGCCTAACTTGCTCTAGAGGATCAAATCAGAGACGGTAAAGCTACAAGGAAAATTGCATCTCTTAGACATAATACCTTAGATAAAGTGGGAATGCATAAGCATTAATTTTATTACTGGATTGCCTTCCACTAATGCTGGATTTGACTCCATTTTTGTGGTTGTGTACTGCTCGAGGTCACTCACCTTATCCTAGTTAAAATAAATCTTTACTGCTTTAGATGTTGCCAAGGTTTTTCTCTCAAGGAAATCTCTAGAGTGCATGGATTACCCCAGAGGATTTTGTGTGACAGAGATGTAAAGTTTACCTCCAAATTTTGGACCGCCTTTTTTTGAACCCGTGAACATTCTTAGATTTAAGCATAGCTTACCATCTATAGATAGACAGTCACACAAAGAGTGTAAATCAAGTGATTGAGGATACTAATACTAATTTTCCCATACAAATTATGTGATCCCCACCCTAGCTAAGGAAACTCTTTCTACATATGGCCAAGGGCCCAACCTTATAATGAAAGTTGACCATATAAAGCTTGTAAATAAAGAAGAGAACTAGTAATGGGCACCTTATAAGTGTGGGTCGTTGTGCAAACTCCATTGTATATACGTGACTTATGGAGGTCTATAAAGACATTTTGGGTAGTACATTCTACTTTTGAGCTCAATTTTAGAGAGCTACTCTACTTGCATTATATTGTGATTTCATGTCTCTTATTGCTTCCATTTTCTTATGTCTCTATGGCTATGAATGTTTCTTGCTTTCTTTCATGCTTGAGTGAGTGTGTGTATTCATGTTGAGAGCTTGAAGCTTGCATGGTTCAAGTATTGTGATTGCTAGTTGTGGAGAGGGAGAGATTGAGAGAGAGAGATAGTGTAGGACACCCTCTATTACTGCCGAGGCTTCCATTTCTCCCAATCAATGTGCTTTCACACTTTAGACAAATTCACACTTCTAGCTATGCTTGTTGAGATGAACTATAACTTCCACTTAATAAGAGGTAGAGTGGTTTTGGAGCATTCTGTTGATCCATTGTTTGTTTTAGTTTTCCCATGAGTTGCAAAACTTGTGGTAGATGGACTGAGTGTTGAGATTTAAAGTGACTAGAGTGGTGAAAGTGTGATTAAAATAGGAGTTTTAAGTGGTTATTGGTAACTTTAACTATCTTCTTTTCTTTTTTTTTCTTGCTTTTGATCAATGGGTGATGGAAGAAGGAAGAGAAACTCTCAATATGATTAGGTGGAAGTCCCACAACCTCCCTAGCTACCAATTTCATCATTAATTGTTTGAATTTTACCAAATTTTTGCTTAATTAGGCTAATTAAGAACTCTCAACTTTTGCACAAATTCTTGATTTTTTGTGAATTGATGCTCGATTGAAGGTAATGTACCATCAAGAAGAGCTTCAATCTATGCAGTAAGTGGTCTAGGGAAAAATTTGGCCCAAAAAGGGGGATAGAAAGCAAAACTATGTAGGAAAAAAATAGGCGAAAATACTCCGCGTTGGACTGTGAAGACTAATTGTTGGACTGTGAAGACTAATTGTTGGGTCCAATCGCCAAGTTCAAATGTTGGACTGTGAAGACTAATTGTTGGGATCGCCAAGTCCAATTGCCAAGAATCAAGAAAATGTGGATTGAATAGTCAAAATCTTGGGCAGTTCTGGTTTGCAAAGCTATAAACAGTAAGTGAATCCACTAAATGGGGGAGTTATACCTATTTTACTAACCGAATCTGATAGAGAGAATATTAAGGGAATGTGTATAATAAAAGGGGGGAGTTATACCTATTTTACTGACCGAATTTGAAAGAGACTATTGAGGGGACATGCACACAATCAATGCAGGTATAGATGTGCAAAAAGTATAATCACTGTACGATCGATTGTGTACGAGCAACTACAAAGGTTGATCATTGATGAGGAATGCTAAATCCTACAATCGGATACATAGACCAATCATCAGTATGACCAATCATTGGAAAGTCTAATCACACTACTAAGTCTAATTGTAGAATAGTCAAGTCGCTAGTCATCTCAAGTCCGATCATCGACTAGTGAAGTTCAATCATTACCAGTCTAATCATCAAGAAGTATAATTGCTAAAATTTCAATCACCTAATTGGAAAAGTCCAATCATCTTATTGAATATTGAAAAAGTCTAATCATTCAATTAACCGATTGGAAAAATCCAATCATCCGATGTGGAAATTTCCAGAACTTTCTAGACAAATTTTTATAGTTTCTTAGATTTGTAGGAAACACAAGGACCCCCAAAATACCTATGTTCGTTGAGCACATAAAAAAATCATGAAAAAATTGTTTAAAAAACATTTGCAAGTGACTCTGGCATTGGACCAAGTGCTTATGCATTTATGTTCAAGCCGAATCATTGCGACTTCGTACTCAAACCCAACTTTTGAACAAAAAATATTATCATATGCACCAACTCTAGGGAGTGTGATAGGACCAGGAGTTGATTTAACCACCCTAGTAGCTCTTGATTCCAGTTCACTACATAGGATACTAGGTCAAGATTGTGCGACATTAGCCTAATTTGGCATTCTTCAATACCAGATCAAGATTGTGCGACATTAGCCTAATTTGGCATCCAAGCTCAGATATGACTAAACGAGACCATGTAATTTTTAGAGGGAGTCATTAAAAGGAGTCGAAAGGTCCCAAGCTGGAAGACTAATGGGTGAGAGAGCCATGAGCGAACAAGTTAGGGGCCAGGCAAATAACATAGGATCTAGTGAAGTGTACATCTTACAATGATACGAATTCCACACAACTAAGCAAGCCCCAATATTCATTGACATGAACTATATACTCCTAGAAATATGGCCTATGTCTTCAGTTTACAGAATTGATCCAGATCTCTTAGACAACTTGCGAGTGGTGTTATCAGATACTACTAGTGGAAACGTGTTCTATCTGGACTCCGATGGAATGATGTATATCCCAACGAGGGACAACAAGAAAGTTAGATCACTAGCCATGGAAAATGAGATAAAAAGACCCAGAAGATTACAAGAAGTTACTAGTGCTCATACAAAGCTGATAAGAACTTAGTGTCCTAATGTCATCATTGATGAGTTCATTTTTAGGAGAGGATGCCTCACACAATCTCTACACAATCACTGATATTCCTAGAGAAATTTAAGGATCCTTTCAATTCCTTGATATGCCCTTAGGAATGGTGATGTACGAGGATGCCTCACACAACCTCTATAAAATCACTGATATTCCTAGAGACATCTTTCAATTTCTTGATACACCCATAGTGAGAAAGTGTTACCAGCATGCCACTGATCAAATGACATATGTTGATGATGAAATGTAGCACCTATACCCCAAGAATTCTTGAGGAGGTAAGGAATACAGAAGGATCTAGGCAGGGGGTGTTACACCACCCCTAGCCACAAAGAGCAAAAGAAAAGCAAGAGGAAGGGAAGCAACGCAAGAACCTCTTAGGAGGAAATCACTTCAAGAAGAGGCAGTCTAGTGGAGGGGGAATAATTCTCATTCAATAGCCGCAAATAGGATGTCAACTTCCATATTCCTTCCTCATTGGATCCAATCAAGAAAAAAGGGATGAGGGAAAATAGTACCATCCAGAGAGAGACAACACCTCTAAAAATAACAAAGAGCAACCACTCCCTTAGAGGGCAGAGTACTAGCTCAAAGAGCTTGGGAACTTGAGAGACCACACAATCATAAATGGAGGGCTACGAGCCTACCAGTAGTTAATGAGATACTAGTAGTGGGATACCCTATGGTGACAGATATGGCCACCAATGTGCTCCTAGAACCCTTAGTAGAATCATCAGTCATAGTGTTAGCCTATGGGTATGCATGACTGTCTTACACACTACTACCTTCCAGAACCCTTCCTAGAATCATCAGTCAGAGTGCTAGCTTATGGGTATGCACAAGATTGTCATACACGCATTAGTACCTCCTAGAGCTAAACCAAGACAGTAGTGCCAAAGGCTCCAAAACCAATAGTTAAGCCCACGGAACTTAGGGCATGAGTTTGTATTCTTGAGGAAACAAGAAGAATGCTAGATGCCAACCCAATGGTGGTTAGAGCTCCCAAAGGAATGAGGGAAGAATACAATCACAATTATCCATGATTAGAGTCTCACACATATCCAAGCTAGTGTGAAGGATCAGGGGATCCTTACAACCATCTTGTTGCGTTTAGAAAAATCTACATAACAGAGAGGATAACTGATCCTAGAACTAAGACAGATGCCTTCGAATTGACTCTAAAAGGTAATGCATTGTTGTGGCTTCAAATTTGTTTAGAAAAATCTACATAACAGAGAGGATAATTGATCCTAGAACTAAGGCAGATGCCTTCAAATTGACTCTAAAAGGTAATGCATTGTTGAGGCTTCAAATGCGTTTAGACAAATCTACATAACAAAGAGGATGATCGATCCTAGAACTAAGACAGATGCCTTTGGATTGACTCTAAATGGTAATGCATTGTTGTGGCTTCAAATTCTAGAAGAATCACAGAAAGAGACAATGGAGGATCTCGAACTAAAATTTACTACGAGCTTCTCCAAGACTGGTGTTAAGCATAGCTCTATTACATAATTGTGCCAATTCTAGTAGCTTGAGCATGAGTCTATAAGAGACTATCAACCATCTTAATAAGGACTTAAACAACAAACCAACACTAGTGGAGTGTTGCCTAGATATAATAGATTTTGACGATAACTTTACAGGCATCCCTTCATGGAAATTTGAAGAACAGAACCTTTGGTCAAAACGGAACCCAGTGTCAAAAGTTAAGATACTAGGAAAACACAAGAGTCCAAGAGTGTGAGACATTGCTAAGGTAGTGATCAAAGGGCTAGAAGTAGTGTAAAAAGCTTCTCTCATAAAAGGAGACAGGCCATCTGCATTTAGCTCCAAGATGGGAAATGACTTGGTGTGTTGTTTGCAAAAGCACCCACATAGTATATGAGTGCCCAGTCTTGAGAGAAAGGGGGAACTAGTGGCGTGGATATTTTAGAAGATATAGAAATATGAATCGTCCAACTGCTACCATACAAAATGAATGGTTACAATGATAGGAGCGTTTGCATTATCGTCGGTAGCTCCTTAGTTCATTAGCCGTGGTTGGCCAACACCACCTATAGTTGGACCAAATCATACTTAAGTAGCATTGAACTCCACATTGGCTAGAAACTCGTACAACAGTGAAGGTTCCACGTCCAGTGTTACCGCCAGCCATATCCAATGCTGCCCATAGGAACCATGTCGAAGACAAGGGTAATAGACACTAAACTTATTTTTTATGAACCCCCTAATGAGTCAAAATTTTATGTTAACTATCCAAACTCAATCCTTGAAAGTGAATATTATTTGAGACAACCAGGAGAAGTGATGGGACACACAACAATTGACTACCTTAATGCAAATAGCATTGAGAGCCTATAGACTATAGGATATTAATAGCTTGAGGAGAGGCCCTCTTGCTTGTTTTAAAAGTCAAGACCCACATAGAGTGGCTGGATACCCCATAAACAAACCCAAAAGCAATAACAACAAAATCGCCACCCTTGGATAGATGGTGCATTAGGTGTGACATTGATCACTTGATCAATTATTACCTGCGTAAGCCCACAACTTCAAATCCATCTACCATCACACCTTAGATACCACCAACAAGCTGAGTAACATAAGCCAACCTTCTTCATATGAAGAACAAAAAGTGTCAGTGATGATGATTTGACTAAGGTACAAACTCGACAAAAGCAAAAGCAGTCTACGACCCAAGCATGGAAACTTTCAAAAGTATTAAAAACAAGAAACGGGGCAAGAATCATAATAAGAGAAAAGATACATCACCTTCTTCTAAACCAACTAAAGTACCCAATCAACCATGTACCTAAATAAGTCCTAGTGGTAAGGAGAGAAGGGTAAGAGTCCCAAAGGACTACCCAAGTTATGCTGAGATATCAAAGATGTTCTTGATTTAGGAAGTCGAATACTCATGGATGAAGAGAAGGGTTTTAACAGTTTGGATGGACCTACGCTGATAGAGAAAACCTCATAACTTTGGAAGAAAGTAGAAAGAGCTTCAAATGCCCATGGAAAATAATGAACAACCCTGGGATAAAACAAATTATTAATGGTCTGAGTTATGTAGAAATAGAAATCGTCCCTGAATCTATAGTTTAAATCACTCTTACAGGGCAAGGAAAGTGAAAAAAAATCAATCATAATGGACTGAAAGGATGAGCTTCTTAAAATGGCCAAGAAAGTCATGGAAGGGGGATACAAATTTAGAGGATTAGAAGAATCCCTTCCCAAGAAGTTGCAAGCTTACCTTAACCCGAGAGAGGAAATCTTGAGGTTAATGGTGCGCAGGAGTTGGTGTAGCAGATTCAGCTAGAAATAAAAGGGCCATCATGACCAACTTCTATATTTCCACAATGAACCCATGTCTCACAACACCATTTTAGAGCCGGTCAGAGAGGAATCGAATAAGGGGAGCGTACCAAGTAAGGAATAAGAATCACTTACAGAAACACCATTTTAGAGCCGGTCAGAGAGGAATCGATTAAGGGGAGCGTACCAAGTAAGGAATAAGAATCACTTACAGAAACACCAAAGCCTTTCAAAGCTCCAAGAGCTTGAGAATATGAGGTTGCTCTATGAGCACATTATACGAGAGAGGCTTGATAAAGAAAGGCAATATGCCCTTGGGGAATCCCTAATGGGAAGATACACTAAGAGATTATCTTCAGAATGGGGCATGGGTAGTACCACAAAAATCTATTGCACCGTCCTACATGGGTACGGATGAGGATTCAATGACAATTGAAAACATGCCATCCTTAAGGCCTGCGTATTGAAATGAGAAATTGAAGCCTTGAGAGCAATTCTCTCAGCCCCAATCACTATAACCATGGCTAAATGCTTGGCATGCAAGCCATAATCTTGGGATGAAGTTCATCAGTAGATGAAAGAAAAGCTCAAACCAGTTGGAGAAATTGAGGAGACAAACTAAGCTAAAATAAATAACCCATGATGAACATTCACAAGATGTGATTGGGAAGTACTATGAGGGAGATGATATGAATGCCACCATCCCAATCAAATTGGGATAACCCATGATGAACATTCACAAGATGTGATTGGGAAGTACTATGAGGGAGATGATATGAATGCCACCATCCCAATCAAATTGAGATGATATGAATGCCACCATCCCAATCAAATTGGGAGGAGTGACCATCACTGTAATCCTTAATGGGGTAGTGAGCATTGCTACCAAGGACATGTGGTAAAGATGGGGAAACAAGTCTCTTAAAAGAGCAAAAATAGTCCTCAAGCTAGCAGATGAGAATTTAGGAACCCCTATGGGAATCTTGAAGGGTGTTGAGGTAACTTTGCGAGGCATGACCTATGAGCATACATTTGCCATTGTCAACTTTGGAAGGCCCACCAATTACGATGTAATATTAGGAAGACCATTCATTTCATGTGCCAATTGTCAATGATTCATGATTGGGGATATGATGTCATTTACCTCTATCAAGTGGGAAATACCATTAAGGTAAACTTGAAGGACCATAAGTACAAAGAGGTAGCTAGAATGCCTATCGAAATGACTTAGGGTCAGATATGACTACTTACTCTAATTCAATACACATGCACCACTTTGGTGGACAAAGAAATAAAATATGCAAACCAAAGGATAAAGCTTCCATAGCTTCATTACCAGACCTTGAAGAAGAGGAAAATTGGCTGCACTTGCTAGCCACAATGGATGCATGTGTCCTACACCAATGGGAACATAGTTTTGTGATGAAAATGGTAGAGACATGATCCTAGTCAAGCCTATGACCCTTAGTGCTTCCAAAAATAGAGACATCAATTCTGCCAACAAGGAAGGGGGAATCAAAAATGGGAAAAAGCTATTCCCAAGTGCCAAAAATGGGACCAATCAGGGACTTAAGTGCGAGTTTTGCACCAAGCGGCTCCTCGGATATTGAAGATGATGAAGGAGAAGTGTCACTAGAACACCAGGCCCTTCTTAGAGAATTCCTCGAAAAGAGAGAATATCTACTCAAGAGAGCCAAAAAACTAGCAAAAATTAGAGCTAGAGACCCACCATAAGCCTCAAGGGGGAAGAACAATACTTACAAATATGTGGAAGCCTTGAAGGCAACATAGGAATTTTGCTCTAGCTGGAAGGACCTAATGAAAATACCTAGTGTAAATGCCATGAAAATAGGTCCTGAAATAGTGGAAGTTAGCCCATAATTACCCCTACGATACGGTTTCAGTGGACTCCAAAAATACTTCCACCCCAATGTGTCACATCTCCCAACAACGATCAATTGTGCAATGTATGAACGTGATGGGGCACAAACTTTTCCATGAAATCTTTAATCTTTTGAGGTGACCCTTTGTCACAAGGGAATACACATCATTCATCGCATAATCTCTCTATCAAATGATTCACTTTGAAGAACCGAAATTCACTTCCTTTGTACTTCCATTGCCTTGCCACTCATCTCTTTGCCATGGATATTTTATCATCCAAGGAACTCCTACAAGAGCTATAACAAGTATATTATAGAATGCAGGCAAACCTTCCCTCCATGATCATGGTGCAAAGCTATTTGCAACCAAGTAATCGAGACCTACACTAACTCCTCTTCATTGATCAGCATTGTCATCGATTCCACACACAATGCTACCAACACCTACACCAACCCCTCTCTTCATTGATCATCACCGTTATGAATTCCACACACAATATACTACCCTCATCACCAATCTTGCAAATGCTAGACCCTGGCCTCCAAAATTTGTGAGAGCTGGCATAACTTGTATAACCTCCTTCACTTTCTCATGCAAGCCTCCTCTGTTCCTTCTAGACTCAAGGTAGGGAAGTCATGTACATGCATGCTTCTATAGCCTAAAGAATGGATCTGTAGTATATGTTGATAGTAAGGGTCTACCTGTTGGTAGGAGAACACAGATAAGCTAGCATACAATGAATATCTAGTCAATTTTCCAAAACTACTATCATTGCCACAAGGAGAACATATAGATGAGTAATATATGAGAGGCAGTTAATGAGATTCTTTTTAGACGAACACCACAGTTCATAAGATTTTCATGTATAAATGTTCTGCATGACCTTTATGACTCTTCTAATTTGCTTATAAATTTTGAAGATGTAAGGTTGGCACATTTATTTACGAACACCTTCGCCAATAGCTTGCCTTTAACTTTGCCATAAGACCAACTCATCGCCATATCTATGGGTACTATGAGTAAGTTAAATACCTAAGGTTGGCACATTTATTACAAACACCCTCGCCAACAGCTTGCCTTTGACTTGCCTTTGACTTTGCCATAGGACCAACTCATTGCCAAGTCTATGGGTATTTGGGTATTATGTGAGAGTTAAATATCTACTTACCCACCACATATGCGGACATTCGAGCAGTGCTTCTTGATAGAGTTTTTCTAAGCCAGCATGTCAGGTTTTCGAGCCCTTCTTTGTCAACCCACTCATCCGATTTGAAGCCCTTCGTAATTTTGTTGCCAACCCTATGGTATTTAGGTAGACACTTCTGAGGACTGAAGGCAGGGGGGTTGTTACTACTTGTTTTATACACATGATATGGTCCCCACCCTAGCTTAGGAATCTCACTCTACATATGGCCAAGGGCCAAACCTTATAATGAAAGCCATCCACATAAGGCTTATGAATAGAAGAGAACTAGTAATGGAGACCCCATAAGTGTGGGCAGTTGGGCAAACCCCATTGTATATAAGTGACTTATGGAGGTTTGTAAAGACATTTTGGGTAATACATTATACTTTTGAGTTCAAGATTTGGGAGCTTCTCTACTTGCATTATCTTGGGATTTCATGTCTCTTATTGTTTGCTTCCATTTTCTTGCATGTCTATGGCTATGAATCTTGCCTTCTTGCTTACATGCTTGAATGAGTGTGTGTGTGATTGCATGTTGAGAGCTTGAAGCTTGCATGGTTCAAGTCTTGTGATTTGCTATTTATGGAGAGGGAGAGATTGAGAGAGAGATATATAGTGTAGGTGGAGAGAAAGCTTTCTAGCGTTCCTCTCTTGAAAATTATATTTACAAGTGGATTGCAAAGAGTCCAAGCAATAGGATGGATAGAGCTCGAGGGTTTGACACCCCCATAGGCTTCCATTTCTTGTTGCAATCAATGTGCTTTCATGCTTCAGACAGCTTCATACTTCTAGTTGCGATAAACTACAACTTCCCTTAACAGATACTTTGAGAGCTTTTTGTGTGGACGGGAACCTCACTGATTGGTTAACTACTTACATATCGTAGAATTTGCTTATAATGCATCCCATTGTAGGAGCATAGAAATGAGTCCATTTAAGGCTCTCTATGGACAAGAATGCCTCACACCTTTAACTTGGTATGATCCTATAATCAGAGTTGAGGTATCTAAAAAAATGCTTGATGAGATGGATCATTACAAATAAGGGAGAAGTCCCTTCTGAATTGTACTCTGAAGGAATTCCTAATCAAGTGGAAGTTTTATCTAGTAGAAGATGCCACTTGGGAGAAAGAGAATGAATTCATCATTATCCCCTCTTTCCTAGATGAGGACATCTTGAGTCCTTAAGTGGGGAAGGATGTAAGGTACCTCCCTACTTGTATTCCAGTTATATCAAAATATGTATTTTTTCCATGAAGGAATTCTAGAGAGAGAAAGTTTACGTTTTGAAAATGTATTTAAATGAAAATTTTTCTTTTTATATATGAAACTCGTGTGAAAACATATCTCAAATCCGATCTTGATTGTAAGAGATTTTTAAGTTGTAAGTTAATGATAGGAACTGTAAATGGGGTTCAAGTTGACTAATAGGACGAAAAGTGAGCTATATAAATCTAAATGGGGTCATATAACATCTCAAAATTTATCGTCGTGACTTTTGAAGACCAACCAAAGTGACATAATTAAATTTTGACTCCTTGAGAGTGGTCAACCACGTAAGGTATCCACCTTAGACAAAATCCTTAAACTAGGTTTATAAATTAAGATGGTATAAATAAATGGCTTCAAACGTTGTAGACTTAGTAGGAAGGATAATTGCCAAAGGATTTATTAAATGCAAAGGTTAGAGTGAATCGAAGTAAAGTAATCTAAAAATATAAAAAATAATTACATGCCCTTGAGATAAGGGAATTGCATGGGTTAGAAACATGGTGGGCCTTCATTTTTTAAGAGTGGTTTTAGGAAAAGGAAAGATGGGCATCATGCCCCCTACTTTAGGGCGAAAAGTCCCAAAAATTAGCGAAGACATGCATCCTGCCCACCTATATAAGGAGGTTTACTCCCCTAGCTCTAGACACAATCATTTGGATGGGAATTTCAAAATTTAGACAAAACATAAATTTGAGGTTTGCTTAAGTGCTTGATTAATTTTTGAAAACTCACAATTTTTAGGAAGTAGTATGAAATAGCATGATAATTTATTTTTGAGGAATTCCATGAAGAAAGAAGTTCATTTCTTGATTAGGGAATTAGTTTTTCTTGAGATTTTTTTATTTTAAAATGAATCTAGAGTCCAATCAATATCTACGATAGAGAACAAGGCTTTTGTCTCATGGGCAATAGAAATTAATGTAGAACCTTTAGGTAGTAGAGAAAAGCAATTTTCTATCCTCAAAACTACTTTTTGAGAAAAAGTGGGTTTTTCTAATCTTAATCCTGAGCATAATCCAACCGAATTACATTAATTGTTGGAATTAGGATTGCAGGAAAGCACACAAAGCTTGGAGAAGAAGAAGCAAGAATGCACACAACACAAAGTGTATTAGATTGTGTCAATGTACAAAGATAAGTTAGCCCTAGAGTGATGGGCGTATATACAAGCCGGGGAAAAAACCTCCTAAAGAGGGAAAAAGTGCCCCGGCGGTCCTAAGTGTGTTCACACACATCACTGCCTATATATATATATAGCAACAAATCCCCCCTGGGAGTGATGGTGTGAACGAGAGCTGGCACTCATGTATAGGGGAGTGCCATGCCCGAAGTAGATCAATCCACAAAGGGGAGCAAGCCCAAAGCTTTGCGGAAAGCTTCGAACTTCTCACGAGGAAGCGCCTTTGTGAAAAGATCGGCGAGGTTGTCCTGTGTTGGCACATAGGCCAAGCTGATCTCTCCTGCTGAGAGTCTCTCCCTAACATAGTGATAATGCACCTCAATGTGCTTTGTGCGAGCATGAAAAATTGGGTTTCTCGCAACTGCCAATGCACTCTAACTATTAGTGAAGATAGAGGTGGCAAACTCCTGTCCAACACCCAAGTCAGCCATAAGCCGTCTGAGCCACACACACTCAACCGTAGCTGTGAAAGCTGCCTTGTACTCAGCTTCACAACTAGAAGTGGCCACAGTAGGTTGCGTCTTGCTCAACCAAGATATGCATGAGCTACCGAGCATGAAACAAAAACCAGTTGTGGACACTCTTGTGTCATAGCAACCAGCCCAATCTGAGTCCGAAAAAGCATGTAAATCTGGCGGCAACGATCCCCCCTTGGGATAAAACAACCCAAGATGTATGGTGCCACTCAAGTCACGAAAGATGCGTTTAACTGCCTTCCAATGCTGAGACCCTCGGCTATGCATAAACCTGCTCACCTGTGAGACTGCAAACTGAATGTCCGGCCTCGTAATGCATACATAAATGAGGCAACCAACAACTGTCTGATAGAGTGTGACATCAAAGTGATCTCCAGCATCATGAAGACTCAACTTCAAACCTGTCTCCATTGGAGTAGCAATAGGCTTACAGTCTTCAAGGCCAAATCTCCGCAACAATGTCTCAATATACTTTGTCTGACACAAAGCAATACCTCCATCACACTGCTTAAATTGTATCCCCAAATAATGATGCAAATGCCCCAAATCTGACATCTCAAAAGAGGCATTCAAATCAGCCTTAAAATCAGCAATATGACTCTCATTTGGTCCTGTGAGCAGCATGTCATCGACATAGAGAGCAATGATTAGATGTACACCATCCACACGTTTAACGTACAAAGTGCTTTCTGTTGGACTATTCTGAAACCCATGTGCAGTCAAATATGCATGTATCTTTTCATACCAAGCTCATGGAGCTTGCTTTAAACCATATAAAGCCTTTTTTAACTTGCACACTTTGTTTTCCTGCCCTCTTTGAACAAAACCACGAGGCTGCGATACATACACCTCCTCATGCAAATCTCCATTTAAGAACACAGTCTTTATATCCAACTGATGTACATTCCAACCATTATGAGCTGCCAATGCACAAATGCTACGAATGGTAGTCTTACGACAAGTGGGAGCAAAGGTCTCATCAAAATCAATGCCCTTTTCTTGAGCATAACCCTTTGCAACAAGTCTAGCCTTATAGTGATCAACACTGCCATCTGGCTTTCGTTTCATCTTAAAAACCCACTTACATCCAATGGCCTTTTTACCAATAGACAAATCACACAAAGACCATGTACCATTCTTCATTATAGCATCATATTCACTTTGCATTGCAGCCAACCAATTTTCTGAATTTTGTGCCTCTTCAAATGAAAGAGGTTCTGCCTCTTCACACATACTAGACACAGCCAAAGCATAACAATCTGATGCATAAGAGGCATGCTGAAAACCTGAACGAGTACGACTAGTCATAGGTGCATCAATCTTACTATCACGCAAGGTTTGCACCAGCCATTTAGGCATACCTCTAGCCTGCTCATTTTCAGCCCTATCCTCATGAATTACATCCTGTAAATCTGCATCAAAAATAGGCTGATCTATGATGTCGTTTGAAATCTGCATAAGCTGAATATTTGCCTTATTAGGACTTACATTTGAATTCCCACCTGTAAACAGAGGCAACAATGTATCAAATACATCCCGTGAGCTCACACCTGTCTCTTTGGTACATGATAACAAAGGCTGCACAGCATCTTCCACAAAAACAACATCTCGACTAATCAAGATACGATTTGACTACGGATGATACAATCTGTAACCCTTGCTCTCAGCACTATAACCAACAAAAATGCATTTGACAGCCTTATCATCCAATTTTTTGCGTTGTTGCATAGGCACTAAAGCATAGGCCAAGCAACCAAAGACACACAATTGACTAATAGAAGGCTTCCTGCCATGCCAAGCTTCGTATGGAGTAATAGACTGCAAGGCCTTAGTGGGACACCTGTTGAGTACATATGCAGTACACATGACAGCTTCAAGCCAAAACGCATGTGGCAAAGCTTGGCTCTTGACCATACATCATTCCATCTCCATAAGTGACCTGTTCTTCCTCTCAGTAACACCATTTTGCTGAGGGGTATACGGCACTGTACATTGGTGTTTTATCCCACGACTAGCCAGAAATGCATCAAACTCTTTAGACATGTACTCCCCCCCTCGATCAGAATGGCGGAGGGTGCCCGCAGTACAATTGGATACATTTTCAACCATAAGAAAAAACTGTTTGAAGCACAAAAACACTTCGGACTTTGCCTTCAGTGGATATACCCATGCATGCCTTGAGTAATCATCAATGAAAGTCACGAAGTACAAGTGTTTACCAAATGATGGAGTTTGCATAGGCCCACATACATCACTATGTACAAGCTGCAATTTGCGAGTGGCCCGCACAGAACCATCCTTTGGAAACGCAGAACGCTGCATTTTGCCCAAAATACAGCCTTCACAAACATGTTTCAATGGTGCCTCAAGAGGGGGCAACAATGAAGCAACCATATCAAATTTCTGCAAACGCAACAAACTAGCAAAGTTCAGATGACCAAAACGAGCATGCCATAGTTTTGCATCTGAAACTGCCTTTTCATCAGAAACTGCATTTGCTGAATCTTCCACACACTTGTCATAAGAATTGAGCCTATACAGCCCACGAAACAAGGTGCCAGATACAATAATCGTATCACCAGAAGTCAAATCATGAACAGTACATCTGTCATCCACAAATTTGACTACAAGTCCAAGTCTAGCAAGCGCAGAGACAGACAATAGATTCTTCTTTATCCCTGGCACATACAAAGCATCTGAAAGTGTGAAAGCGCTGCCATTTGCAGCAGTAAGCATAATTTTACCAATGCCCTTCTCACTGGGTAAGAAGCATTATTGGCACATGTGACAGTATTCCCATTAGGGACAGCCTCAAGAGAAGTGAACATATCACGATGCGAGGTAATGTGCTTTGTAGCACCACTGTCAAAATACCATACATGAGAGTCAACAGAAACTGCCAAACATGCATCATGTACAGATGGGTCATACTGGCAATACACGCTAAATGCCCATTCTGTATCCTGCACAACATTTGCAGAATCTGCATTTGTGGAAGCATCCGCTATTGTGGCTGCATTTGACTCTTTCTTCTTTGCCTCTTTAGCCTTTAGCTTAGGGCAATTCTTAATGACATGATCATTTGCCTTACAATAGTTGCACCTGGTCTTTTTCTTGCCTTTATCAAGAGCCTTCTCAGACTTATTGTTGCTACTTGTGGAAGGAGAAGAAGTTGCAGACCTACTAATAGGAGAAGAAACAGTGGAAGGGGCTGCCTTACCACTTCTTCTCTGCTATTGGGCAGCAAAAATGCTTGATCAATTGCACGCTGCCTGGCCCTGTTTTGCCTGGACTGCGCTTCTTGCAAGAGCTTGTTGACTAAAGTATCATACTTGACAGCATCAGGTCTGTCCTCATTAAGAAGTCGCCACATGGAAGCAAAAGTCTGATATGTCTCAGGTAAAGCATCAAGAACAGTCTGCACAAGATAATGATCAGGAATAATCTCACCTGCAGAAATCAACTGTTCTTTGAGATCTTTAATCTCAGCAAGAAAAACATTCATGTCATCATCTTCTTGCATAATCTTCAATTCTAGCTCTTTACGCAGGTAAGCGATTTTTGCCTCGTTACGACCTGCATACAAACCAGCTAGAATATCCCAAGCCTGTTTTGCTGTTTTAGCTGAACGAATATGTGGGGTGATGTTACGTTTGACAGAAAGTGCAATCAAGGCATGAGCCTGCGCATCTTTACCATCCCAAAACGAGCTTGTTCAACAGTGGGTAAAACAGCAGCAACAGTAGAACTGCTAGAACCTGCAACATCCTCAACAGATCCTACATCCACATAACCTGGACGTACATCCGTACCCTGCACAATGTTCCACACTCCTTTTGCAACCAAAACATGCTGCATCATGTATGCCCAAAGTGGGTAGTTGCTGTCTCCATCCAGTTTGTCTTCAGCAGACAACATGCGAAATACATCATTGCTGTTATCAGCCATGGCCACTGACTGAAACTGATGCAAAAGCTACCTGTAATGAAGCAAAGACTGAACAGAAGATAACTTGTGCTATGTAGCACGGTCCACAACAATAGAACACGTATGCCTGTTTTGCAGAAAATTGCACTGTCAAAATTTTTGCAGAAAATGACGAACACCTGTGCAGAACTTGAAATGCAAAAACGGAGCCCGAAACGACCTCAGATTGCAAATTCTGAGAACGCAAAGCGCATCGGGCTTATTTGCAGAGTATAGGGACCTGCAAGCGCTCGTGAAAACTCACCTCAATCGGAGAACGTGAGTCGGAGGGTGCTAGCGGCGTAGCCCTGGGAGCCGATGCCTGCTCTGATACCAATTGTTGGAATTAGGGTTGCAGGAAAGCACACAAAGCTTGGAGAAGAAGAAGCAAGAATGCACACACCACAAAGTGTATTAGATTGTGTCAATGTACAAAGATAAGTTAGCCCTAGAGTGATGGGCGTATATACAAGCCGGGGAAAAAAACCTCCTAAAGAGGGAAAAAGTGCCCCGGCGGTCCTAAGTGTGTTCACACACATCACTGCCTTTATATATATATAGCAACATTAATCCTCGATTTGAGAGCATTAGCATGCTATTTTCAGTTTTTGGACTTATTAATCATGCTAAATCTCTATAATGGATGACTATAGGGCTTCCCAAGCATTATAATGTATTTTTAGCCCAAAAATGTCCCTTTTATGTATGTCTACAAGCCATATGCTATAAATTACAATTTTGATGAATATTTGGACCTAAAAATACTTGAAGATAGCTAAAATTCCACTTTTTTAATACGTAGAATTGATTTATAAATTTTGGCTATAGGAAATTTCCCAGCCAATAATTGTGAGATTCTAGAGAATTCTTCATAGCCAAAAGTAGTTTTCAATAATTATATGAAATATTAATCTCCCAAAATGCTTAAAAACTAGTTTAAAATCATGCTTTTGCATTAGTTTTGTAATTTTGTAAACTACTAAAAATTACCCAAATCATAGATTAGAGATTCTTATAGGTTTCCTAACCTTGAAAGTATTTTTCATAAACTTATTGGACTTTTAAGAAACCAAAATTTTAAGCTTAAATTTTATTTTTAGGCATCTAAAAATAGGTTAATTAACTCTAGGCATTTCTTTATTCATATTTCTGAATCCTAGTAGGTTCCTCATAAGTTTTTCAAGATTTTTTATAATTTTTAGAAATTTTATTGATTTAAATATTTTTTGGGGACTATTTTTTTAAAAGGTAGTTAAAAATAAAGAAATAATCTTAAAAATAGCAGAAAATTAAGAGTCAATATTTTAATAGTTTACAAAGGTTTTGGGTCTAGAAATATTAGTTTAAAACCACTATCAGGGCCATATCTATCATGGAACAAATTTAATTAACAACCATTAAAAGTCTTTAAAAAATACTAAAAAAAAGCTATAGAAAAATCTCAAATGGTACTAGGGTCAATAAATTAGAGCTAAATAATGGAGTGGGATCTTTTAGATAAGAGAATAAATTTTTTAAGCTGAGGTATTAAGAATAAGATAGTTTAATTGAAAAGAGTTCTAAAATGCATATAGTTCGAGTTTAGTTAATTGAACTCAATCTAATCCTCATAGATTAAGAAAAATAGAATCATCTTAAGAAATAACCATAATCAAGATCTTAAAAAGGAATAAATCAAGACTCAAAAATAGTTATGATTGACTAACATAACTCTAAGTAGATTTTAGAAGAATTTCTTTTCCAAAAATTGGCATTGATGGAGGTATTAGAGAAAGATTTTCTTCTTCATTATGGAATAGGAAGAATGAGAATTAGGATATTGTTTCCCAAGGTTATGTGTATTTTTGAGTGATGGGACATTGTTCCTTATCTTTAGGTCCTGGAAAGGTAAACCCTATTAAGAGTTATAGAAATCATGAGGAGAGAAATCCATGAGTTGGACTACTGCAAGCTATTTTCCTTTGAAAATAAGAAAGATTCCTAAATAGTATTATGCATCATCATATATAAGGGACTAGCTATGGTGAGGAGACACCCTTAGACAAACATCATCACATAAAAATAAAAGGACTCCTAAAATAGTGATTATGCATTAGCATATATGGGGGACTAGCAAGGGGGGAGACACCCTTAGACAAAAATATGAATAGTTAAGGGGCATGGTCCATATTCAAAATATGAAAGACATCAACTAAATTTGATCAATATTCCCATGTAGCTTGGAGACCCAATTTGCTGCAAACTATCTTCAAAGATGCGAAGCCACCCACTTCTCTATGAGATGGGCATGTTGTGTTTGCCAAGAGGATATCCTGACTGATATAGCCACTCTCCCTTTGGGTTATGTCATAACATTATGTATCTCCCTTTTAAAGATACCGACTTATCAAAGATTAATTGATAGTAAGGAATGAGCTTGATCATATCAATTATTAATTGGTAAGAGGGTCAAAGTTTAGAGAGGAGAACCTTATATGCACCATACTTCCACCCATTCACCTAAACAACCAAAGCTGGTACGTTGCTATCACACATACTTTTAAGATTATCCAAAGAGTAGAGCATTCCATGAGTAAACTTAACCATACCAAATAAGATCCTCTATTAGACCTAGAGGTTTACCAAGCAACAAATTTGATGACACCGTAAATCCAAGAGTGGGAAAAATTGATCTATTCATTTTTCCACATAGCTCTCAATGTTAGGCACCCCCAAAAGTAATGCCATTGGCCCTCCACCTTTGTCCTACGCATCTTGAACATGTTAGAAGATAGGAAGTTTGAAAAGGGTCAGGGCCAATAGACCCAATCTCAAGACCCTCAAACTACTACTGATGATCAAAGAAGATGGGATTTACATGATACTCAAGCTTTGGCATTAAATGCCTTATCAGTTAAAAGGTTTATTGTTTTGTACATGCAAGCACTTGTAAAACATCCATGCTTGCTTGGAACACTCTAGAGACTATGTATTAGGATAAAAATGATGCACGAGTTCCTTTTCTCAAAAGTCAACTTAATATTCACAAAATACATGAGAAGGGGTCCATGAATGAACACATAACCAAGTTACAGTTTTAAGAAAATAACTTCTCAACATTGATGAGATCATTTCTAACAAGGAAATGGTTAACATCACCATTAACTCTTTGCATTAATCTTATTTGGGATTTAACACTTTCCTCTGAATTTCTTTGAGAGGCAATATAGCACCTCTTACCTATCAAGAACTGGTTAGCTCACTATTGTATAGGAGGAAGAGTCTAGAAAGAATGCTTGTGAGAGTTCCAGCAGTGATGATCAGGCTCTAGCAAACCAAGGATAAGGGCAAGAAGTTTTAGTCGACAGAATACTAATTCAAACAAAAATTTTGAGGCTAAAGGTGAATCCAAACAACAAAATAAGGTGAATTGATGATATTTTAAGAAGCTCGACCATGCAATTAAAATTTGCTTTAAACTTCAAAATAAGGAAAGAAAAAAAATCCAACAAAGGTTTTAGCAGTTCTACTTTTGACAAACAGAGTTCTAAGAAAGAGGACTTTGCTAATGTCATTGTCTATGAAGACTTCTCACTAATGGCTATTTGCAATTAGGATGCATGTCTCAGTGCAACTATCTCGGATAGTTGATTTCTTGACTATGGTGCTTCTAAGCACATAACTTCTCAAAGAAGTTTGGTAAAACATATGGAAACTATGCAAGGTAGTGTTATGTGTGCCAATGATGCCTCATAGCCAATCAAAAGTATCCAAATCCGATGTTGTGTCATGCTATAAGCACACACGGATTGATGATGAGCTACTACTGAATGACAAGTTGCTCATGGGTGAGGGGTTGAGCTTGTTGAAGTGGCTTAGGTGCTCACGTTATACACATGAGAGGTAGCGAAACATGTAGGTATTAATGCATCCACAACTATAGCTTTGCTAGTGAGGTAGATCAGCGTTAACATGAGCAAGTGGCAACATGGGGCCCCCAGTAGTGCCACTCATTTCGTGGGCCCCCAATAGTGTTAATATGAAGTCTTCAGCATGGAGACTAACATATCAGGGCATTTAATACATGTAGAGGGTAAAGTAGAGGTGGCTAATCAACAATAGGTGGTATCATGGCTAGGTTGCACGAGCTACAAACTTAAGATATCATGGAACACAGAGCCGGTTTGGCAAGCTACACACTAAAGATATCATGGAACAAACAACCAATTTGGTCCACACATCACAGAAGGCGGTTGTGATGGCCGCATCAATTACTAACGCTAAGATGATGCCCCATGAGAATCAAACACTAAGGTGAATGGGGATAATGCAGTATTAGTAGAGGCTCATAGGGATAATGCAGTATTAGCAGAGGCTCATAGGGATAATGCAGTATTAGCAAAGACTCATAGGGATAATGCAATGGTATTAAGGTGGTAGCAATGGAGAGAATACATAGGTAATCAACCATTCTCTGGTACCATGTAGGAAACCATGGTGCAAGGCCCATGAGGGAGTGAGAGTGTAAGGAAGATATGAAGAGAGAGAGAGAGAGAGAGAGAGAGAGAGAGAGAGATTGCACAACACACTGATGAATGAATTATGATGATATTTCCACCATGTACATTGCTTTTATAGGCATCAAGCCTCATCTTTTTACCTAGACACCTTAATAAGGGTTGTTCACACACCTAAGAGGGAGTTCACACCAACTCACTCTAAAATACCCAATAGTATGCTCTATGCATGCATAGAGCCCATGTATGCTCTATGCATGCATATTAGAGCTATGCATGCTCTATGCATGATATTAGAACTATGTATGCTCTATGCATGCATATTGGAGTTCTCTGTGCATGCATATGCTCTATACATGCATATTAGAGCTTTGCATGCTCTAATATGCATGCATAGAGCATACATAGTTCTAATATCATGCATAGAGCATACATAGAGCATGCATATTAGAGAATATCATGCATAGAGCATACATAGAGCATGCATATTAGAGAATACATAAAGTGCATAGCTCTTATATGCATGCATAGAGCGTATATATGCATAGCTCTATGCATGCATATTAGAGCATACATAGAGTGCATAGCTCTAATATGCATGCATAGAGCATATGTATGCATAGCTCTATGCATGCATATTAGAGCATACATAGAGTGCATAGCTCTAATATGCATGCATAGAGCATATGTATGCTGTATGCATGCATATTAGAGCTATATGTACTCTATGTATTATTTTAAGAAACTCCTTCATGGCATTAAGAGGATGACAAGGTTGTGTTCTTTGAAGCCCGACATTCTCCAACTAGAGAAACTTCCCATTATTTGTGATACTAATATTTCTTCCATATTGTATGCCACTTATATATACAGAGCTCCATTACTTTGCCAACTTTTGTTAGCTTTAACAAAGTAATTGATCTTCTTATTACATACAAGTGACAAAACGATCACAATAGTATGGCACTAACCTATAGATGAGACAATGCTATCAAAATAGTCCAAAAAGAAGGATCACCCAAGCACTAACCTAAATAAATCTATATATGCATACACCCAAGCACTAACCTAAACAAATCTATTGGTGTATACAAGACTCGTAGAGCCTTATGAATAGAGACTCATGCATAGAGCCCTTTATATATACTAGAGCAAAATGAAACAAATCTACGCCATAGAACCTGAGAGTGTACCATTAATAGAAAGAATTTAAGGTTTAGACCTTACCTCAATAGGAAGGGCTGTAAAATGTCAGTAGACAAAAAAAAAAGACCCCACAATTATCAAGAGCCACACAACAACAAAATGTAATCACAACCATAAACCTATAAAAAATGTTAATGTAAAGGGTAGAGGTGATGCATAGGTATAGAAGCCTCTTACGCATTCTATATGCATGCATATTTTGGAGCTATGCATGCTCTATGTATGCATATAGGAGCATACATAGAACATGCATAGAGTGTATATATTGGAGCTAGGCATACTCTATGTATGCATTTTAGATCATACTCAATGTATGCATATTAGAACATAATCTACACCCAAGGATGCGATAAACGTAGAGAAAATCATAAACAATTATTAAAAAAAAGAGGGTTTACCTCTTTTTTTGTGAAGCCAAAGGAGAGGATTAGTGCGAGACCTACGAAATATAAAATTAAATAAAGTAATTAGTAGATTAAACAAAGTGATTAACCCATCCATTCATTCACATCTATCTGATTCACAACACATCTCATCACATCTATGCACATCACATCCCATCACATCTATTGAGAGCTCTCAACATGCATAGAGAGCTCTTAACATCCATAGAGACCTTAAAAAATCACAAAACCCTAAAAATCCCTAAAAGAATAATAAAAATGAGTGAGATCTTACCTTAAGAAGCTAGGGTTGTGGGTTATTGACTTGAATAAGCCTACAAAATAGCAACAAAATAAAAGAAAAAATTAGAAAGTATACCTTATTTTAACATATGAGAAAGCAAGAGGAGAAGTGAAAGAGGAGAAGGGGAAGAGGAGAAAAACAAGATGAGTTTCTTTCAGCCTAACCCTAATGCATAAATGATTGAAATTTCATGATTTATGAAACCCTGACCTTAGCTTCTACATAGAAAGCCTAATAGAGAGCTTTGATGGAGAGCTCTCTATTGGCACTTCTATGTAGAAGCTAGAGTTAGGGCAAGGCAAAAAGAGAGGAGAAAGAGAAAGGAAAAAGAGGGGAAGAAAAAGAAAAGCATGGTTGAAGTTTTCCATGAAAGCTTGAGAGAAAAAAACAAAGGAATGAAGCTTTCCATGAAATATTGAGAGCATAGGAGAGAGAGAGAGAGAAACACATACCTTGGAAGAGGAATGAGCTTTGATGGAGGGAGAGGTGGAAGGGATGGAAAGCACTTGGGTGGGAGAAAGAACTACTGCCATTGTCGTCCTAGCCATGTGCGGTAGCTAGAAAGAATCCTGGGGTGGCAATGATTTAGGCGGGACTACCAGTTTGCAGGTCACTATTGAGCAACAAAACTTTACTACTAATTTCGCTACAAAGTAATGAATTTTCGCAGCCCTAAATGCTACATACGTTGGGCCACTTTCCACTTGGTAGTTCTGGACAGCACATGTCTTTTTATGCTAATATATATTCACTTTTAGTCTGATTTCATACATCTGCTCTACTAGTGATAAGGCTAATATATATGACACCATCGTATAACAATTGAGCATGTCCGAATATATGGACTTCATGAGGTATTGGCACAACCAAGTGCAGATGATGAAATGGAGGAGAACCATAGGAGAATGTTACACAATATGCCACACCATTCAATGACATCGGGTAGATTGCAAGGTGACAAGACTTCATAGGGAAAGCATGGTTGATAATCATCTTTGCCAACCCAATGAATGAGGTGCCTCCACCATTGTCACATGAGAAGGAAGAGGATCTCATCATGGAAGACATGGTGAATGATTTCTTTGAATGGGTGGTCATAGATGATTGAGAGCAAGTTCCAATGTCACAAGAGGAGCAAACCTTGCGTAGAGAGGCAAGCATCCCTTTGTATGAGGGATGTTTGTACTCTACACTCCGAGCAAACTTGGAGCTATTAAACTTGAAAACAACTTATGGATGGAGTGATGCAATTGTCACAAGTCTTCTAAGATCCAATCAATATATTCTCTTAAATAGAAAATGTCTCTTGTTTTATATACTCTGCTTGTAGATATTTTGACATATAATTTCTTATATTATGTTGTAGGTTTCTCAAGAAGATTCTTCCCCCTCAAAATCTATTGCCAGACTCACGAGATGGGTCTTGTAAATTTCTCTCTATGCTAGGTATGAATTATACAAAAATACATGCATGTCCCAACAATTACATGCTATTTTGAGGGGTTGATAAAGATGTAATACAATGTCTATAATGTGGAAAGAGCCGATATAGAGATGATTTGCAAGGAGACAATTTTTCGAAAGGTGTTGAGACACTTTCCTGTTATTCCTTGCATCCAACACATTTTCAAATGTTAGGGAATTGTATAGCTCATGACATGGCATGTAACTCATTGATCAATAGATGGCATCATGAGGATCGTATAACTGATTCACCAGCATGGCAACATGTGGAGCGTCAATAGGGCCAAAGTTTAAAGATGAGCCCCATCACTTATGTCTTGGCTTGGGCATGGATGGTGTTAACCCATGTGGCTTCAAGTCCACTTGGCCTATTGTATTGGTGAATTACAACCTCCCTCCATGGGTGGCAATCAAGAAAGGTCATATCATGCTTGCTCTCCTTGTACACCAGGTAAGTATAAGGTGGCAAACATGGATGTGTATCTCAAGATTTGATTGAGGAGCTTGAGACACTATGGCAAGGTATCAAAGTGCATGATGTCTCGGCATGATATGGAGGTGAAAGGAGTTTTACTTTGGACAATGCATGACTATCCCATCATGGTCTACTTGGCCTATTGTATTGGTGAATTACAACCTCCCTCCATGGGTGGCAATCAAGAAAGGTCATATCATGCTTGCTCTCCTTGTACACCAGGTAAGTATAAGGTGGCAAACATGGATGTGTATCTCAAGATTTGATTGAGGAGCTTGAGACACTATGGCAAGGTATCAAAGTGCACGATGTCTCGGCATGATATGGAGGTGAAAGGAGTTTTACTTTGGACAATGCATGACTATCCCAAGTTCTTAAAGTGCTCAAGTACATACTTGAACTTTATAACTTTAAACTTTAAACTTGTCTTACTCTACCTCTCAATTATCTCAATTTTAAAACAGGTTTGGCAACCTCCGGACATCATGCATGTCCGATTTGTGGACCATCCACCATTTAATTGGTAAAAGAGATACCAAGTGCAAGGGATGACTTAAAAACATTGGACGCCTTCAAAGTGCATGGCCGATTGTAGGTGAGAGTGGTAACATGGCCCTACCAAAGGAACCATGGGTATTAACCAAGAAGGAGCACAATAAATTGAAAAGTGTGATTGCCTCTTTTTGTACACCAATGGAAGTAATGCATTCATTGAAGGGTGCAAAGAACAAAAAGAAAGGAGAGGTACAATTATATGGCCTCAAGACACATGATTGGCACAAGATATTAAAGGTATTCAAATATTCTTTTATTCATTTTCTCTTTATGGTACCTAATTTATAGGCTCATATACTAACTTCCATTTTTTTTCTATGCATAGTTTATTCTTCCAATAGCTATAGTTGGTTGTGGAGATAAGAAGGTGAGAGAGACTATTTACAAAATGGAAAGCTTGGCAAGATATGAATCTTCACTTGAATTCACTATCTAAGTTATATTTAATATTTGATATTCTCATTCAATCACAGGTTATGTATAGTAAATAGTGCACATGATTGCTATGTATGTAGATACATATCCTTAAAGGAGATAGATCCTACATCCATTGAGATGGCTCGTCTCAGCTATTGAGGAAGTGTGTATGATCGAGTAAAACTTTCCTTGAACAATTCTCACTAGCCAATTGCATCTTGTGGTGTTGTTCATGTTTGATATATTTTTTTTCTTGAAAGAAGGTTTATGAAAACCTTAAAAAACTTTGTGAGACAAAAAGCAAGGCCAGAAGTAAGCATGGTAGAGGGATGGTTGATGCAAGAGTCTCTTGTATCTCAAAACATCTGTCTCACATAGATCCTTCCATGCCACAATTGTGAAGCAATGAGGAGGATGACCGACTAATCACTAATGTGCCACAAGGAAAAGGAAGGCAACAAAGATTGGATGAAGCATTGCACCAAAAGGTGAATACATTCTACATTCTAAATAGTCCCATCATGGAGAAGTGGATTAGGAGATACAAGGATGTAATTAATAGACGAAAGGATGAGAGAAGAGCTTTTAGAAGAGAAAATAGATACTGGTTCCAACACTGGTAAATATTAATATAGTATAATGAAAGTGTAATCCCTTTGCTTTGTGATTTTAGGTTGAGAGTTTCACACCGATCGAATTGATCTTAAGTGGTGGTATGTTATACAAGTTTCCCCTCATTCAAAACATATCTTTCAAGATCAAGATGTTGAGGCCGAATCTTTGGATGAGGTGCAAGTATTACGCCAAATTGACTCATTGGAAGAAGACAATGATGATGAAAATTAAGAAAATAGTTTAGAGGAGGCCAATCAAGTGTATGAAGAACATCAATCCAAAGAAGATGATGAGTCACCTATCAATCACTCATGACAATGCTTTATTGGATAATGATGAGTCACCTATCAATCACTCATGACAATGCTTTATTGGATAATGATAGTGATATTGATATAGAACCCCATCTTTTCATTGAGCTTCCATTAGATATAGACATTGATGAAGCAATAAAAATGGATATATTACAAAATGAGATAGATTCATGATCTTGACATTATTTTTGTAATTATTTCCCTTCAAAAGTTTTCAACCATCTTTATTTTTTTCCCAAACATGCAATTAAGGGTTTTGATATTATCATTATTTTTTGTATGTATGTCACATGTATAATCTAATTTCAATCTTCAACAACTCTATCAACGAAATTTTGTTACTATGCTCGCCTGCTCTCACGTTAGGAAAATTTCACTGCTATGCTTGCATGCTCAATAGCAAAATTATAGTATAGTAGTGACATTTTGCTCTTGTAGTTGAGCTACTTAGTAGCAAAATTTCACTGTTGGGCAACGAAATAGCAGCAAAATTTTGATACTAGGCAATGAAATTTCGCTGCTGGCAATGAAATAGCAACAAAATTTCGCTATTGGGCATACAAAATTTTGCTGCTAGTAGGTAGCAAAATTTTAGCATTGTTTCACTTCTGAGTAACCACAAAATGCCCCGACATCTCGAAGGCCTAAACGTTACTAGAAAACGCTGATGCCCCCAACATGCTGTAGTGTTAAGGTTCATGATAACTTAAGATGCACTGATGGTCATCTCCCTCATAAGGAGAATGGCAAGATGATCTTATCCATGACACCATGGATCTTGACAAAGAAGAAAGAGAAAAGAGGAAAAGAACAAATTTTCGTACTCCAACTGAATGCATGTGTTTCTTTGAAGGGTGCATTCACAAAAATAAAGAAGTAGGGATCAACACAATTGTATGGCCTTTAAAACCTCTGATTGGCACAAAATGTTACATGTATGTTTTAACTTTATCTATGCTTTCCAACACATCATTCATTATAATCCCACATCATTAATTACATGCCTTTATGCTATACAGTCCACCCTTTCGATTTGCATTAGTGGATATGGCCTTAAAACCCATGATTGTCACAAAATGTTACTTGTATATTTTAACTTTATCATTGCTTTCCAAAACCCTATTCATTTAAATCCTATGTCATTCATTACATGCCTTTGTGCTATATAGTTCATTTTTCCATCGAGTGGATGTGGAGACCCTAAAATGTGCGAGGCAATATACAAGATGGGATAACTTGTGATGTAGAGTAAGATAGAGATTATGAAATCATGGTTATCTAATCTAGTGTTTTGTGCTAATAAAGATTATGAATGCATGGTTATATTATCTGGTGTCTTGTGCTAATGGTGACTAATGTTCCTAAGCTCAAAGGAGATAGATCCATCTTCAATTGATGCAGCTCGCATAATGGAAATGGAGGTGGTGTAATTGATTGAGGTTTCATTATGGAAAATTTTCCAAGATCCATGCTCACTATAGTCAACTACATCTAGCAGTACACTTGGTGGATGAGGTGGTCTTGTGTGGTGCTCTACATGCTCATGCTCGATGGATGTTCTTCCTTGAGAGGTTCATCAAGACATTGAAGCACTTTGTTAGGCAAAGATCACTTGAGGGAAGCATGGTGGAGGGTTGGTTGGTGCAAAAGTCACTTGTATGTATTTCAAAGTGTCTCTCTATAGTAGATCCCTCCATGCCTAGATATTATGGAGCAATGAGGAAGGTGAACACATGGTTGGCCATTTATCACACAGAAAGGAAAGAGGCTAAAAGATGCCGGAACATGGATTAAGAAATGCTCAACAAGGTGAATACATTTATATCGTCAATAGTGACTCAATGAATAAGTGGGTGGCAAGGTAAAAAGAGGCAAGACAGATGAGAGAGGAAGAGAGACATGCTTTTAGGAACACACATAGGAGATGTGTGGTGTTTCCACCCAACCTTTTTAATCTTCCCAAGGATTGTAGTGTTGATTGACTATATGATGAAATGGAGAAAGGAAAGAGGCTAAAAGATGCCGGAACATGGATTAAGAAATGCTCAACAAGGTGAATACATTTATATCGTCAATAGTGACTCAATGAATCAGTGGGTGGCAAGGTAAAAAGAGGCAAGACAGACGAGAGAGGAAGAGAGACATGCTTTTAGGAACACCCATAGGAGATGTGTGGTGTTTCCACCCAACCTTTTTAATCTTCCCAAGGATTGTAGTGTTGATTGACTATATGATGAAATGGAGAAGGCAAAAAGAGACGGAGAGGAGGTCACCAAAGAGAAATGGGAGTATGCAAGCGGATGTCTACATAAAGTAAGTATGTCTCTACATATCTTCTCAATATAAAACATTAATTTCATATAGTTATCTTATATATTGTTTATTTGGAGTTCTTGAAGAGGAATGTAACTATGCAAGAGGATGTCTATAGAAAGTAAGTGTGTCTCTACATCTCTTCTTGAAGAGGAACGTGAGTATGCAAGAGGATGTCTATAGAAAGTAAGTGTGTCTCTACATCTCTTCTTGAAGAGGAACGTGAGTATGCAAGAGGATGTCTATAGAAAGTAAGTGTGTCTCTACATCTCTTCTCAATATTAAACATTAATTTCATATAGCTATCATATATATTGTTTATTTAGTGTTCTTGTAGTGTACCCTTTACAATGCTATGTGGTTCGAACAAAAGCATTTTCACAAATAGAATTGACTCCAAGAGAAATACACAAGATTGTGGGGTCATGGCAAGTTTTGAGCAAGTGGATGGGAAAATGCTTGATTATTGTTGCATGATTGAGAATATCATAGGACATCTGATATCTTTATATTGGATGTTAAATGGTTCAAGGATGTGGTGTGTTACGGTCCTCAAGCAACTATGAGAAGGAATCCAAGTGGGATCATGGCAATAGACTCAAGAAAGTTTTGGCAATAGGAGAAGGACACCTTCATACTACCTTAACATTGTGAGCCAGTACAACATTATTAAAAATGTGAGCAGGTACAACATTGTAAGTAGGTACAACATTATTAAAAATCTCTCATTACATACTTATGTTATATGTCATAATTTGACAACGTTGGGCAAAACCTATGATAAAGAGGGTAGCTGTTGGTGTAAAGGATCCTAGCAAGATATGAAACATCCTCTTGTTTCATCTCTCTCTCTCTCTCTATATATATGTGTGTGTGTGTGTGTGTGTGTGTGTGTGTGTGTGTGTGTATTTTCGTTCTCTGCTTTACAACATCCTTCTCTCTCTCTATATATATGTGTGTGTGTGTGTGTGTGTGTGTGTGTGTGTGTGCATATTTTTTGTCTCTTCTTTACAGTATCTTTCTCGTCTTTATAACTAATTTAAAACCATAGGATTTTCTCTTGGATATTGTTTTGATTAAAATAAAAACTTCCTTGATTAGCTAGGAATTTATGTAATAAAAGGAGCCATTAGAAGCCCTTGGCATCATCATGATGTGTGGATTAGGATTATGCTAGTAGATTAGTTAGAAATTTAGGTAAGTAAGGAGCCATTAGAAGCCCTTGGCATCATCATCGTGTGTAGATTAGCTAGGAATTTAGGTAGGAAAAGGAGCCATTAACTAATCTACTAGTAGATTAGCTAGGAATTTAGATAGGAAAAGGAGCCATTAGAAGCCCTTGGCATCATCATCGTGTGTAGATTAGGATTATGCTAGTAGATTAGATGAATAAAGTTTTTTGTTCTTAAACCTATAATACTGGTATTAGAGCCTAGTTTTCTTCTAGCTTACATCTATTCTTGAAGCTTTTTCCATTTCACTATTGTGAGTGAGAATTTACTTTTTAAAGCATTTTCTTTAACCTTTTGTAAAAACACTTTCTTCTTGCTTTTTTTGATAGCCCTATATAAATTCATTACGCTTCACAAGGTGGAAAGTGTGGGTGACTTTGCAAGCTTGCCTCCTTTCAGCCTATAAGCCCAAGTAAGCATGTGTTTTTTGGTCATGCCTATACCAAGGCTATGTGAGAAGTGCTATTTTTGGGATAGTTAAGACTTTATAATAATCAAGAAATCTAACAATATATAATAATTTTAACTTTTTAGTAATAATTAATAATTAAAAGATTTGGTTTTTAGTGCCCCTTGTTAGGTTAGATTTGGTGTAAGATATGTTTTAACTATCAGTTATTGTTTGTGTTATTAGTAAAGTTATTGTTCACAACAAGAAGTATTGTTCTAATTATCATTTATTATTTGAGTTAGTATATTTATTGTTCACAACAACAAGAAGTATTAGTTTGATTAGCGCCTGTTATTTGTGTAAGTGTAGTTATTATTCACAAATAACTATACCTACACAAATAAGAAGCCGATCATCAAGTAAATCAAGGATGGAAGTTTATCCTATAATTTTTGTTTTTTGTTTTTAAAAAAATTTAGTGTAGATATGTTTTTATCATCATTTAATGTTTGTGTATGTTTATAATAAGAACACTACATAGTGGCAAGACACCCTTTTTGAAAATGGGTATTTGCAAGTTGTTTTGGAGCAAGCATTGCCTATCATGTGCCTCTCTACAATTGTTCTTAGCAGTAGTTCTATTCACAAATTATTTTCGAGCAAGAAGTGGATGTCATGTGCCTCTCTAAAATTGTTCTTGGTGGCAGTTATCTCAATTGGGCTTATTATAAACAAAATCCATTGCTCCTAAATAATGATATGTAATAGTTTGCCTTTAACCTAAAATAAAACAAATGAATGATTTTTTGAGTGGATGTTTACCAGTTAAATGTGACAAATTAGTGCAAAAGTTAAATTTATAGGTGTCATTTTCTTTATTTATTTGTATTAAAAATTAAGAGAGGCCACTATTTACACATAGCCCTCTATAAGAGGTAGTAGTAGATTTTTATTTTGGTTATTTAAAAAGTTTTTCACACTACAAAAGGTCCCTTTTATTATTAAGAAGTTGTTTTGATAAAAAATTATCAAAGGTGTCATTTCTTTATTAATTTGTATTAAAAATTAAGAGAGGCTACTGTTTACACATAGCCCTCTATAAGAGGTAGTAGTAGCATTTTTTGGCTATTTAAAAAGATTTTCACACTGCAAAAGATCCATTTTACTATTAAGAAGTTGTTTTAAAAGAACAATCAAAGGAACATTTTAAACGTGCAAATTTTCAAAGTGTCAAAGTAAAGGGGGGAAGAAGCTTTCATGTCAAAGGAGGATGCATTTTTTTAAATTTACAAAATTGATTTTAGATACAAATTTCTTATTTTTTAGGTTTATTTAAACTTGTTTTAGAAATCTTCACATACAATTTGTTGATTTGAAAGACTACAAAGCTAATGTGATAAAGGGTTACAAAAATTTATTGTGTTTGTAAGAACTTTATACCTCATGTAATGAGAAAGTTACGACCAAAGTTTATGCATTTTATTACAAAAAAAGGAATTGCTATGGTGTTTTAGTGGATGCAAGAACCATGTTGTTGAGAAGAGATATGCTTCTATGATAAGCATGCAGTTTTGTTTAGATGTTTTTATGGGTGCAAAGATTTATGTGATGAGTGTGTGTGATTGATCTTTGGATGGACTAGTTTTCTTGAGAGCTTTGATTTAAGCACTACGAAAAGGAAACTACATTGATTATGCTTGCAAAGGTAGGCATGCGTTTATTTTCTAATCAAAATTATGGATGAGAAGTTGGTTTGCTCAAGGCCCATGTTTCTTATTCTCTCCATGATGATGAGAAGATGTTAGATGCCATGTGATGCCTATTTCATGTTAAAGTAAAGCCATGCATGAAGGCGGCTTGTTTGTTATATGCACCCAAAGTTTAAATGTTTCTACAAAGATATGTTTTGTGAGGAGATGATTTCTTCATTACATGCAATACTAGTTAGCGGGGATGTGGTGAGCATAATGGCAGTAAGTTGGTGAAAGACATGCTTTTATGTGTTTTCCAACCAGTGATCAAATGCACATGGTCAAGTGATTTATTGAAAGCACCCTTAAAGAAAGTTCATTTGAACAAGATTTGAAGAAGAAGTAAATTTTTAATATTTGATTTGATGTGCTCTATGGTGAGCTATTATAGCCATAATGATGGCTAGTTGGTCAACCCAAAGATGGTTTTATTTTGATGTCATGAAGAAAAGAGGATATTGAAGCAAAAGGGACTCATGAAGAAGAGCTCAATTATGATCTAGCTACTACAACTTAAAGGATTATGCAACCCCAAAATATTTCCAAACGTTTTCTCTATTGCGAGTAAAGAAAGAAGTTACCTTTTGAAGATGATCATGCCAAATAGTTGGAGTAGCATATGTCAAACCTTGAAGAAGACATTATTTTTGTATGAGTGAGATGCAGAGAGAGTTATTTAGGAAGCTTATTCAAGTAGATAACTAACCAATAAAGACTAACTTACATAGACAAAGGCATATATTTTTCACACATTTCAAAGGTAGCAGTAGCTACTTCAAATGGAAGAATTGGGAGGGAGGAGGTATTAAGCATACATTCTACTTCAAGTGGAAGACATGCCACAATGGGATGAAAAAATTATCAAGAGGGGGATTTTTTTGGTGAGCTTTCCTTGTGAGTTTCCAAGAATATCTCATGAGCTTTTGAATTTATAGTTTTTTTTTCAAGACATTGTTACTAGGTTATGGTGGAGTTTATAATTGATTATTCTCTCTCCTCCCCTATCTCTCTGCTCTCCCATCTCTCTCTCTCTCTCTCTCTCTCTCTCTCTCCAAATCAAAGCCCATAGTGCATGTTGGCTTGCAAGAAGTTGCAATAAATCTTTGCATGGTGGGGGCTTCCATATGTCTTTTATTATTCAAAACTCACACCACACAAAGCCTTGGCTGAACCCAAGGTGCTCAAAAAGATGCCTAGGGCCCTCAAAAAGATGTTTTGAGGCCCACAACATCCCACCCCCACTTGAGTCTATGTTAAGACTAGCGTGTGCCATATCACACACACACACACACACACACACACACACACACACACATACACATCACCATTATATTATTAAAAAAATTCTAATGCATAATTGAATGTTAACTTACAACATGGGGCCTAGTAAGATAGAATAAAAATTCAACAAAGAAGGTTTTTTTTGCATGGAGCTAAAGAAAATATATTTACATAAGGGGATTTATAATTCTAAAGATGAGCATCCAAGTTACAAAAGGGATGTCTTGAAACCTGAAATCCATATGAAAGGGTCAATGCCCCATGAATGAAAGTACTATAAGTGGATCCCTAGGTTCCTTGTTGATGGGGGTTTGGTGTTGTGCTCTTTTTATTGGCACCCAAAAAATTTTCCTCATAGGACCACATTCATCACTATATGTATAAGTTGTAATTTTTGGATAGCCCTTACTAACTCACCTTTTAGGCCTATTACATCTTGCCCAAAATGTACCCCTCACATACATGTTTGATAGGGGCCTCAAGATTTGGCAACTCTTACACCATCTCTTACCTTTTAAGGCACAACAAAATGTACCCCTCACATACATGTTTAATAGAGGCCTCAAGATTTGGCAACTCTTACACCAGCTCTTTCCTTTTAAGGCACAACAAAATGTACCCCTCACATACATGTTTAATAGAGGCCTCAAGATTTGGCAACTCTTACACCAGCTCTTTCCTTTTAAGGCGCAACAAACTACCAAAACTCCAGTGACCAAAGCAAGCATGCCATAGCTCTGCATTACTCATCGCACATGTGGCAATAACTAAACAAACATTATGTTCCAGTCGCTCATACTTGTCCAACATGAAAGGCCCATGGCTTAGAGTACTAGATACCACAATGATGTTTCCATGACTCCAGTCATGAATTGTACATATTCAATTTCTTAAATTCTTTTTATTTGTTAATTTATGAATATATGTTTACATAATGTGTATACATAATATAGCTAATAATATATATATTTATATGTTTATTAATACATAAATATATGTTTTATGTAAGAAGGTCCAATTATGAGAAAGTTTGAGTAGTCTTAAGATGGTTTCCTTGGCCATATGGTTTAGAGACGTTTTAGGAAGGTCTGTCACACTATAAGTTAGCCACATGCTTGTGTGGACCACAGTATTCCCATAACAATCCATACATGGGATTGGTGGAACTTACATTTTCCAACATATCCTTGTGCCATCTTGGGATTTAAGCTACACCTATGTACAAAAGGAGTGGCTAGGAGTGTAAGAAAATTTATATTACAAGTTTATTGATGACATGCCTCGATGATGTTGGCCACTCCTATAATGAATTTCTATTACAAGTTTATTGATGTCATCCCTTGATGATTCCTTCAATGATGTTGGCCACTCCTGATGAATTTCATGATGTGTGGAGGAATGAAAATAAAACTATGAGAGAGAGACCTTGAATTAAATAAAAAGACATTGGAAGAAACTACAAGAAAGAGACCTTGAATTAAATAAAAAATCATTTCATGATGTGTGAAGGAATGCAAATAAAACTACAAGAGAGGCCTTGAATTAAATTGAAAGCCATTTGAAGAAAATCCAAGTATTGAAATCGATAACAAAGTAAATGAAAATTGCTTATATATTTTCCTCATAAGAGGTAACATATTTATAGCCTTAGAGAAGGCACCTATATCCAAAATCTTGTCCTCAAATTGCTACCTACAATCAAGTTCTAAAATCTATCTAATTACATAAACTTGTCCTACTTACTCCAACCATTCACATGACTTCTACCAACTAAGTAGCCCAATTATTTTTACCTATGAGGTTCTTCACACCCTTTCTACCTTTGAACCATCACCTAAGCTTCCAACGCAATTTTATCAACTCTAATTCACATAAATGCAAGCTCATTGTTTTAACACCCTCCCTTGATCCAAGAATTCATAAGATGTAGCTGTGCTTGATCATCACTCAAATCAACTTGAACGAGGGTCACCCACATGTGCCCTCCATTAAGATACACACCATTTCTGGAGACTCTCATGCTCCATCACATAAAATAGAAGTACCTCAAGTCCTAACAAGTGGAATCTTATGCCACATGATCGACCCTAGTATAAAACAAAGTGCATCAAGACCTACCATGTGAACTTCCTGAGGATCCCAGCCTCAACACCATTATATGGCTCTACATCACTACTTTGAATGTGTTATCTTTCTCTTCATCGAATATGAAGAGAGATCTTCTCATCAACCTCACACCTCCAACATTAGTAGCTTCTTCATCCTGCTTCTTCTTCTAACAATTGACACTTTGTGGCCAAGTTTTCCACAATAATGACATTTTACTTTAACTTTAAACAATTGCACTATCTCCCAATGGAGAAACATCATCACTTTTGAGTCACTTTTCTCCTTCAATGAGTGAAGTTGTCACACCATCCAAAGTCAGATTTGGAAGGTCACAAGATGCCTAGATTATTTAGGCATGCTCTTCACAAGAGGCCTAAATTCTTTAGGCATGCTCTTTAAAAGAATGGCTCACGAAATGGCTTTTACTTGCCAACTGTGAAATCCTTCGCCTGGATTTTTTTAATGATAAGTACTGCACCCATTATGCTCAATATTACAATTAATTTTAGCTTAAAGTAGGCTAGAGAACCCAATGTGCTATGCTCTCAAACTCAAACCTTTGATACTATGAGATTACAAATGATAATGATTCACATTATGCTTGCTGAAATTACACCACCAAGGAAATCAAATAACTTACCAATTGTGATTTATTGAATTGCTCCTTTTCCTTTGATTCTTCATGCTAGAAATTTCTCCACAGGTACACTTCTTGTAGAGATAACATCTACTCCATATGAGCTTTGTTTGAGTTCAAAAATTGCGATCTTATAGAGTACAATGTGTTCTACAACTTTGTAGAGAAAATTTGCACCGATTTGCCACAAAAGGGCCTTCTTTGACTGCCTGGTTTTTGCCACCACCCGAAAACTACCCCATTGTTAAGCTCACAATGTTGAGCTCAATTCTCACTAACCATAATGAATTTTAAGCTGAAAATTTGTAAAGATCGTAGCAAAAGAAGTTGGAAAATATCCACCTATAGTAGTTTTGAAGATCTAGAGAAATTGTATTTTCTTACAAGCTACACTAGAAGGTGATAAATAGAATGCTTTCTTAAACACTAAGCACTACATATAAGAAGGCCTTCGTAAACCCTAAGCACTAACCTAACTTGTGTACCATGATGAGTTTGATGATGAGTGGAGGAATGAGAATAAAACTACAGGAGACCTTGAATTAAAGTGAAAGCTATTTGAAGAAAGTCACAATACTGAAATAAGACAAGCTTAAAGAATATATAAACTAAACCCAAATTGCTTATATATATTCATCATAAGAGGTTACATATTTATAGCCTTAGAGAAGGCGCCCATATCCAAATTCTTCTCCTCAAATTGCCGCCTACAAACAAGTCCTAAAATCTCTCTAATTCCATAAACTTTTCCACTAACTTCCCACCAAGATGGTCAAGTGAGGTTACAAGGCTAGGGTGTTGATTAGGTTAACAATCTTTTGTCTGTGTAATAAACATATTTCCCTCAATGAAAGAGTGCTCCCCAATCAAATTTTCAATGAGACATCTCTTTTTTGAAGTTGTACACTGTATAGTCAAGCAAGAATTATCGTTTCACATTGCTTTTTAAAGCATCATACTTTACAGAATGGAAATCATCTCACGACCGTAAAACAGCTTACAACATGTGAATCACAAGGAGTATGAACATAATTTGATTCTAAACATATCACATATCTTAAAAATTTTACTTGCCCTATTGGGAAATCCACAATAGAAGCAAACCGTTAAAACCAAAATTACATTATTATCAATTCCATTGTGTGTGGCTAAAAGAGGACCCCTTTCTTGGAAACACTTGATGGGCGGGTCTGATGGCCGTCATGTGGGACGGTCGAGTGTGAAACGCATCCTTTCATGGAATTTGAAATTTCGAATTGTGGCACAGCAGCAAGGAGACACACCTCTTCGTTTCTATATGGACGCGTTCTCATCCCTTGGATGACACCATGGCCTCATGACAACAGCAAAAGCCCCTCCCCTCTCTCCTCTTCCCTGCACAGACCAACCCCTCGCCTGTTGTTTTGATCTCCTCCCTGCGCAAAAGGTCTGCCATGGCGAATCTCGTGAGAATGATCACCCGAAAGATCGTCGGAGCTTCGTCTCCTCCACCACCGCCACCGCCTCCACCTCCCCCTTCCGCACCAAAGGTAAGACTCTCTGCAGGCTCTCATGTTCTAAACCCTAATCTGCAGAGACTCTTATCCCTAACGCTAGTCTGAGGAATCTCTGTGCATTTGAAACCCTAATCCTCATTTGACAAGGTCTTTAGCGTTAGGTGTGCCTACTGACCTTATCCTAGCCCTAATTTTAATCTTTGCCCCTCAATACCTAGTTGAAAACCAAATCTTAATCAACAGAACTACGCGTCTAACGTATGCCCTCTCTGTCTGGACGTCTATGCAATGTGCAGGTTTGGTTTGATGACTGCAGAATCCAAGATTTTGAGCTAGGCAGGACGCTAGGAGCTGGCAGTTTCGGACGAGTTTCTGTGGCCAGACACGTGAAAACAAGTCAAGTATGTGCAGCAAAATCTCTCGCCAAAGCTTCCATCATCAAATCCAAACAGGTATGCCTTTTCCGTGCAGCTTCACGTCTTAAAAAAGTGTGATTGTAGTCACATTCCATCATTGAATTATATAAAACTTTACTGAGCCTTCTAGAAACGTATTAGAGGTAGTTGTCAAATCTCAAGGTTTCATTCATGCGTTTGCCTCCCGGGAGGCTGTTGCCAGCCCCGTTGAGATGTTTGCACCCCAAGTTGCCAGCGAACCCTTTGCAATACTGTTAACAAGGTTTGAAAATGTTGGTAAAGAAGGCCAAGATTGGCCTTAGAAAATGAAAGATCTACCCACTTGTCAATAAGAAGACAGGGAGTGCTGCCGTTGATGAGCAGAGGTGTGCCATTGCCACTGTAGCGTGCCACCAAACCCTTCCTCATTGCTACAACCTTGGGCATCATCAACTTGACCCTTGTGTTCCTAATACCTATGCATCAACTACAACTAACCCTTTGACATGGTGCTGGGATCCATTTTCTTTTTCGACTTCTTGTTTTATTCTGTTGGGATGTTTTGATGACTATGCTCTAAACACATAGATGCAATGGATGGACAAGATTCTCCAAAAACGAGTCATAGGCAGTGTTTTAAGTGGCATCTGTTTAAAGCCCCTTACTTGTTCAGGTAAAGCCATGTGAGAAGTCTTGAATTTTCTTTTTCGAATTTATTCCATTGGGATGTTTTGACAACTATGCTCTAAACACATAGATACAATGGATGGACAAGGTTCTCTAATCATGGCTCATAGGCAATGTTTTTTCATGGCCCTTAGTTTTCGTGTGAAGCCATGTGAGAAGTCTTGGATTTTCTTATTGTTTGACAAAGGCAGTGGGGGACTGTTTGATTGTCTTAACTTGTGTTCTCCTCGAAGCTTGTGCTTGCAGATAGAACACGTTAAAGCTGAGAAGGACAGTCTCCAGAAGATTGACTTTCCTTTTATTGTGAACCTACATGGCTACTGTCAAGACAATAAGTCTGTGCACCTCATCATGGAGTACATTAGTGGGTATGTCTTACTGAGGAGGTTCTGCCATTTATCAATTATTATGATTATTATTTTTGAAGCCACGAGGTTTTTTATTTGTTCTCGCAGAGGAGACTTCTTTGGCTACTTGAGGGGTAAAGGAAAGTTTGATGAAAACACTGCTGTAAGTGGACGTTGCAGAGAAAATGAGATTTTTTTTTGAATATTTCAAGCTTAATTAAGAGATAAGGATGGCGATTGTACGAGTTTGTATACGTCAGTAACACATGAAATTTTCCAGCGTTTTTATGCAGCACAAGTCCTCCTCGCATTTGAGTACATTCACAGCATGAATATCATCTACCGGGACCTTAAGGTAGATCATCCTTGACGAGCTTACATAAGCTGCTTCATCATAAATGCTGCTGCTTCTCTCGTCTTCTGGTTTTCTGAATCTGGTTAACTTAATGAACACATCCACAGCCAGAGAATCTCTTACTGGATGATAAAGGAAACATCAAGATTGCCGATTTTGGATTTGCCAAGAAAATTGAACATCGGACGTTTACCTTGTGCGGTATGCTGGCTGGCTCTCTTCACATTTGACATCACACTGTCTATCATGCCATCTAAGTTCTATTTTGAGTTCAATCCCGTGCTTAGTTGTCAAAACTGGGGTCGGGACCTTATGTTTTGCCCCAGGAGGAGCCGCTGCCATCCCCATTGAGATGCTTGCATCCTGACTTGCCAAACCAACAATCTTTAATACCATTGAGAACAGCGTTGGAAAGTGTTGGCAAGCAAGTTGGGGAAGGCCACATTGTTTAGAATGCCACATCACAGTAAGCTCGGATTAGGAAACTATGACTCGACCTCGTTGTCACATGAAGAGCTGTTTTAGATGGTTAAGTGCAGCCTTATGTTGTGCACCTTACAACCAACTTGTCCTCATGCTGCAGCCATCTGCATTCATTAACGTGATTCTTGATCTTGCTTACACACAAGTGCATGTGAAGTGTTGATCTTGCTTACACACAAGTGCATGTGAAGTGTTGAAATCTTACTAACCCTGTGACGTGGCATTTTGACATAGCATTGGGATCCATTTTTGTTTTCATTTTTTGTGGTTTTGGCATATGGTCCCCTGTGCAGGGACACCTGATTACCTGGCACCAGAAATACTTCTCAATAAAGGACATGGGAAACCTGTAGACTGGTGAGAATCTTCTCAACTGGTGGCAAGTATCATAGGTATCCCAAAAAACATCCACTTTTGTAAAGGCAGCATGCCCCTAATTGCTGGCGTAAGGGATTTTTTAAAGCATATTCTTTTTATATTTTAGTTATATAGTGAATCATAGATTTTCAATGTCAGTGGGACCAGATTACTGAAATGTGCACACACAGAGGTGCATGGAGGGCATCGTCCCTTTGTAGCTGGCTGTTTGTGGATATGGGGAGATGGGGCTTGGGGGAAGACCCACATTGTTGCGTATAGCATTATCTCTGATCACAACAGCCCCTGCAGATGTGTTACACACCTTACTGCTAATCATCTCCAACACAAGTCACGGAGTGTTGAATGTTCCCACAGGGATCGAGGATGTGGCAGGGCCTTGGTGATGGCAACTATATATTGGTGCAAGGGCAATACTATGCCCCCCCACATCATCCTCATTGCAGAGGGCAAGACCTATCTCAGCCAAGCCCTGAGTGATAAACCTGGTGCAATCATGCCTTAGGAATCAGTGGTTTGTTCATGCTTTTGACAATCTGGTATTCTAATTAGCTTTGTGACGAGTTTCTGAATGAGTGATTGAAGAAGTTGATTGTGATATTAGTCCTGATCATTTTAAAGGGGATCTTTCATGCTGCTTGCCATCATAGGAGCTTCCAGGGAGAACGGTGAGTCTAATGCTAATGCAACTGTAGATAGTGCAGGTGGACATTTGGGGTGCTGATCTATGAAATGCTAGCTGGATATCCCCCGTTCTATGATGAAGGTGAGGCTGCTGCTCTATTTGATTTCAGAATCTTCTGGCTTGTTTTATGGCTTGACATCATTTAATTTTGTGTATGTGAAACATCATGCTCTTATGGAATTAACCTAATTAGCATTTGTACAAAATGTATTTTCTATCTATTAGAGGTTACTGGGACGTACCAGAAGATATTGGATGGAAAATTGGTTTTTCCTGGTCATTTTTCAAAACAGTAAGAATTACCTTGAGACATTCAGTCTTAATGCCTTTAAGCAATGTAAATACCTACTTGGCTGTCGTACCACACTGCTCAACCCCAAGACCTATATAACCACCCAGAAAAAAGGAAACTACTACAAATAAACAGAGCATTCTTTCTGTAACCATCATTTCAGCTCTCAAGTTCTATTGTTCACAAGTAAGATAAATTAAATTGCAATGTTGTAGTGCCAAAGATCTTATACGGAAGCTCTTGACAGCGGACCTAACGAAAAGGTGTTTGATTTTTTATGATCCACACTATCAGATATATGTATTTAACTACTGTTATGTAATATCTAAGACCATTTTACATGTTATAAGTTTCAATTTATACATGCCTGGGGTTGATTAATGGCCTACATTTAGAACTCAAAGAAGACATGTATTGCACACATTTTTTGTTGTGTTGAGCAGGATTGGCTGTTTGAAAGATGGAGTGAGTGAAATCAAGAATCACCCTTGGTTTGCCAGCGTGAAGTGGGAAGAGATGCTGTACAAAAGGGATCCACCCCCACTCAAACCTAAGCCTCTAGTAAGTAAAAACCATTTTCGAGTAGTTGGGGTTTCACAATTGAAGCAAGAATTAGGCTTATAATCATCTTAGATGTTTATTCAAAGTCAGTTTATGTAATTTGGATTGGTGTAATTGATACACATTCACAATTTACCTGTAGTCTCAAACCTCACTTTGCATTTTGTTTTAATTATTGATGTAGGCTTCACCAGAGGACACATCCAACTTTGATAATAGCTCAGTTGCTCCTACTAAGGAAAACTCCATTATATTGACAGAGGAAGAGCAAGCTCTTTTCAGAGACCTGTAGGGCTTATTAACGTTGTTCCAAGCTGCCCTTCTACAAGCTAGCGTTCAAAGTTGAATGTACCATCACTTTGTATAGCCTAAAGTTTTAAATGCTTGAAGCAAAGACTAATTGTCAGTACAAAGTGATTGTGTATGTGATTTGTCCTCCAATTGAGATTACAATAAAATTTGTGAGGGCACAGAAACGGGTGATTTAGCGCCTGCACAGAAATGCTACTCATATTGGCCCACTTATGGAACACACAAGTGACATTATATCATGAAATCTTGTGAAAAGCCACATGGGTGTTTGACAGGCAGTGAGAAATGAAGGTGCAGAGTATGAATTGCCATTGCCATTGCCATTTACTTTAAATATTAACTGTACTTGGGCTCTCTCAATTAAGTGAAGAAATTGCCCCCAAAAAAAGATAATTTACACCCACATGTACACATCTTCGCTCCTTTTTGGGAAGAGAGCAACAACACCGATAGCTTCCAGTTGACAAACGTAACAGAGTAAAACATATACAATTACGATCTTTTCCATAGCCAAGCAAGTTTGCTTTTGTGCCATCTTTTTCTTGGTGCTCTTTGATGAACGCTATCTTTGCGCTGCGAGGTTTCTTTGCATACAATAATCTCACATACACTATATTATAGAAAGTAAAAGAGCAACCCAACACTCATCACCCATCAATATCCCCGGCCTTACCCGGGCCTACACAGTGATTGATTAAACGTAATAGCTTGTCTTTTGCCTAAAACCTCCTTTGGGAGCAATCCTCTTTCTCGCTTAATGTAGCACCCAAAAAATTTACCCATTTCTTAGCAATTAATTACATGTTATCGATAGGCAGACCCTCCTCATCTACTATGTTTTCCCGTTTCTTAACAATTAATTCTGTGTTTTGAAATTGGGTAGAGACAAAGCCCTTGGGTGGGATGGTTTATATGTAGAATTCTTCATTGCCTTTTGACCCTCTTTGAAAGATTTTGTTGGGGAAGTGTGTAGAAAGGCTTTTAGGTTTGGTAATATGGACTTGGACTTTAAAGAAGGCCTGGTGAAATTGATTCCAAAGCAAATTGCTTGCACAAGGTTTAATCACTAGAGTCCCATTACTCTTCTGACAGTGATCTATAAGATCTTGGCTAAGGTGATTGCTCTCAGAATTACTCCTGTGTTATAGGAAGTCATCTCTAGGAAACAACATGGTTTTATAAAAGGAAGACCAATTTATGATAATATCTTTGCTAGGAAGGGACATTGCTCTCAAAACCTAGCAAAAATGTAGAATGTTGCAAGTGGACTTGGAAAAGGCCTATGATAGGGTCCATTGGTCTTTTGCAGAAAGATTTATAGAGAAACTTGGATTTAGAATCAAAATGGCTACTTGCATATTTACTTTGTCTTGGGGAGGGTAGTCCAATGTTTTGCTAAATGGGAGGGTAGTGGGAGGATGTGAGATCAATTGATCTCCGAGACAAGGATGTCCCTTGGCCTCCCTTGTTTGCTATTGCCTCTTATCCCTTGTTGGTGTCTGTAGAGAATGCTTTGTAAAGATGGGAACATCATTGGGTTGAAATTGAGATACAATGAACAATTGGTGATACAATGCTTTGTTGATGATTCTCTACTGTTCTTGAAGGTTGAGAG
>NC_141046.1:60803694-61023694 GCF_041138505.1 Cibotium barometz | reverse complement strand
AGGTGGAAGAGGACAACTTGCTCTGTCTACTACAGAGCTGCTGAAGACTTTCTCATAGAGTACTTCAATGACCTATGTGTTGTGTGTGCCCCCACACATAGGATGACTATAATGCCCAAGGATAGTGAGACACTGAAGAGGCTTAGGCGGAGGTATGAGAAGCTTCTACACCTTGCAGAGCTATAGACCCAAAGATGAAAAACATCCTCATGATTCCACTAGTAAGAGCTCCTCAGGATAAAATAAAAATTGTAGAGATTACAAATGATATTAACACAAGAGCCAGGGTAGAACAGAAGGCCAGACGGGAGGAAGAGCAGAAGGCAATAAAAGACAAAACAAGTAAAAATGAACCCAAAGAATCTCCAAGAACAGTACATCAAAGAAATAGAAGAGTTGGAGTCAATCAACCTGGAGATACTTAAGGAGCTTGCAGAGAGGGGCATTTTTGTCTTTGTGCATATGGAAGATGGTGAGAGACAGCTCTCTCTTGCCATCGTGGATGTCAAAACTTTGATGGGTGGATAGGAAGGACATCACAGATCACAGATACTATCCTATACATTTGTTTAAAGTAGGTATGCGAATTGCATTTTCTGATAATATGGTCCTTCCATCTTTAGTTTTTCCCTTTTTCCTCAATGAGTTACCCTTGTTTTTGCAGTTTAATAAAGTGCTAGCTTCCACGTGAGAGCCATTTTGAGGTGTTTATTCTCAACTCTCAGCTGGCACCACTGCGAAGAAGAAGGAGTACTTCCCAGCAAGAGATTCAAAAGTGGTTCACCTACTATTGAACATGCTGGAGGTTACCGTATTAATTTTCCCTTACGAATCAAGGTATGTTACTCCTCTATCTTGTTAGTTATATACATCTAATAGATAGGGGATGCCTTAGTTTTAGATATTTATGCTTTTGCAGGAACCATTGGAGCCTTGTCATTATAGAATTGGATAAGAGAATCATGTGGACTCTTAATTCAGTACCAAGATCACATCCTGAGTTAGGCTTGTAAGTAAACATTCAAAGCACCTTTCTCTAGTATCTATGGCTCCTTGAAGTTGGCAATGTATCTTATTGTGAAAGCTTATTTATCATGCAGGTGTATAAAAAGGCCTTTTCATGTTCTTGGTTCCTTATATGGAGACTATGAACTGTACAAATCAGAGGTCAAGTCTGTTCAAGTGCCCAAGCAAGGAGACTCACACTCCTATGGATGGAGATTGATGATACATGTAGAATATATTCTCCAGAGTCTCTTCTCCATGAATCCCTTCATGTCCAAGGTAAGTGGAAGAATCATTGGGTGGACATTGATTTAGCTAGATTTGCGGTTTGACATTGTGACTTTTATTTTTTCAGACCGCATTACAGAATTATGATAGGAACTATGTGGAGTGGTACATAGTGACCAAGATACGATTAATACTAAAGAATAGCACAGAGATGTTTGAGGAGAACCAGCCAGAATTCCCTGATCCTGCAGACGTTGAGGTGCTCCTTTAGGCTAAAGGGGGCGAGCCAAAGCCCTCTGAGCACATAGAGCAAAGCCAAGGTCTAATATGGAGGTTAACATTAAACAACCCAAGGTTGATGAGGTAGAGTAAGCTGAAGAGGCAGAGCCAAATCCTAAAGAGAAGACAGACGCGAAGCAGACTGCAAAGGTCGGAGTCGGGACCTAGTAGGGAGGCGAACAATGAAGAACCTAAGTTGATGAGATGAGGATCCCAAGGCTAGTGAGGATCCCAAGCTTGATGAAGATCCCAAGCCTAATTTACATGATGATTATAAGTTTCAATCATATTCAGACTGATTAGAAGTATGAATCATGTCAATAATGGTTCCAAACGTTGAGGAGGCTTATCATCTTGGATGTTAATGGATTGCTGTTCAAAAGACAGCCCAAGAGCTTTGGACCAAGTGTTATAGGGAATTACAAAGTCAGGGAAATGCAGATCATGCTAAGGCCCAAATTGTATCAATTTATCAACTTTATAACTAAGCACTTTAGATTGGCCATCTGGTCCTCAATGATGACGCATAATTTGAGGCCTCTTGTCACGCTAGTTTTGAGAGAATCTAAGATTGAGGAAACAAAATTGTATTTTGCATATGACCAAAGGCACTGTTACATTGACCCAGGGGTGCCCTTACTTATGAAGCGCTATGTTGATATCCAACACTCGTATAATCCCACAAATACATTATTAATTGATGATACCCCTGAGAAGGCTATGTATAATCCCATTGGAACATGGATATCACCCCTTCTTTTCAAAGGTAATGCAGATGATATTTATTTGGAAGAACAATTGATTCCATATTTAGATGGATTGTACAAATCAAAAGACTCTGTGGGGCAAGATAATGTAATGAGAAATCATTTTTTGTAATGTAATGTCTTCAACTGTTCTATTCTCACTCAAGTAATGTGTCTTGGAAAATAGTATACATTGTCTTATTTTTTGAAAGTACTACCTCGAACAAAAAGCTCTTGATTAATTATGTTAAAAGAGTACATTCAAATTTGTAATGTCAAGTAGGAGTGTCATTAACAAGATAGACTTGATTAATTATGTCAGAAGAGTACATTAGAGTGGGTATTGTCAAGTAGGAATGATCTTGATTGTGTTGCCCAATTCTTTACATTGTATTAGTTGCACCCTTCTAAGGAGAACCTTTCTTCCATTGTGAATGAAATTAAAGTGTGCCGCGTGTCTTACAAGGATTCTTTGACAATATCCTTCCTTAGCTGTTGTAAATTGCATTTCTCTCATGTAGAAACAATTGTCACCAGTGTTGAAGCTTCATCAAATCACTTCAATGTCTATGACTTTGTCATCCATTGCACTTGCGGCTTCCCAATCCATTGGTACCAACTCTCCATTGATGTAACGGGACCTGCTATACCAAAAGAGCAAGATAAAAGTTTGAGTTACAATCATGTACTTCGCAGCTACTATCTCTCCAGTGCAATGTTACAATGGATATCTCAAAAACTTTACTCGGCCATCCCTCATCAAGAAGTCTTGCTAAGAGGAATGTGTCCAAATCTTTGCAGACAAGCATGGTTCTCGCTATCTTCACCTGAAATAAGCTAAAAAGTTCCACGAACACAGTAATTGGTAGGTAAACAATAATTTTTACTACACAAGTTGGAATGCTCCCTCGTAGAGAGCGCATCCTTGAAGAGTTTGCTCTTTGCTGACTCCATTACTGAGGGGTCTGGGGGGATAGGCCAATCCATGTAGTTCCACTAAACTTGCAAAGGTAGCTCTTTCCAAGCGGCCCATGATTGTGTTTCTTGTTTAGCAGCAGACGGTAGAAATGATCATAGAAAAAGATTCCTGCATCTACAAGGCTTTTGTTGCTCCTTCCCTCATACTGTAGCCGCCGACCAATGTGTGCGTGAACCACATTCATAATTCCAATGATGCACTGAATTGGCTCCCACTCCTCATATGATGAGGGGTACACATCTGCAACCATAGACATGGACAGTTTACACAGTTCATTAGACCATTATGAGAAAATAAAAGATTGACAATAGATGAACTTACATTTTGGTCTATGCGAGGGCAATTTTATGTCATATGGATTCTCAAGCACAAGCTCATTATGCATATATATATGCTGCACTAGGACTTTCTTAATGGTTGTCCTTCCAGCCTCTATCTTGAAGTCTTTCACTCTTCCTTTCCATGACGCCCTAAATGTATTCTTGTTGCTTGTCTTTCTTCTTCTCTTCCTTGACTGCATAAGGACCCATGTGCCCTTGGTGATTAGCACTTCAGCCGACTGATTTTGTGCATTGAGAGAGTTGGATACAAGTATAGCAAACACTGATGATCTTGGTCTCCTTGCCCTAGGAATTGAATCATCTATGATGGCATTAGTGGGGCAAAATCGGGATGATATAAAACAAGATTTGCTACCCATCTTTTCAAGAAGAAATGGAGGACAAAAGGCTGAAGCTTCAAAAAATGGAGTGCAGCAAAAGAAGGTAGGGGAAATGAAAAGAGCGTGAGATATTGTTTAAGTCCAAGAGGAAGTTTGAGAAGGAGGGAATTTTCCCTCCTTTGCAAAGATGTGTATTTAATACATGGATATGAATAGAAGTTTTCCTCCCTACAAAAGTGTAGGTGTATTTAATGCATTCGGGTGTGAAAAGTGACTATCAAGTGTAAGTAGAGTACATTTTGAGGTGAAAAAGAAGACTTTTTGGATTTAGAAAAAAGAAATAACCTATTTTTCAACGTAATGTTGCCTTCTTCCTGATTGGATGTGCACCTTTTTCTCTCTCTACTAAAAGGCCCTACGAATGACCTCCAAAATGTCCTAATGTCTGTAGTTAGTCCATTTACTTTTGTAAATAAGCGATGGGCGAGCCCATAATAGGACCATGAATATGTTTTATATGATATCACCAAGTAATAATTAATGATTCTATAAGAATCTTATTATTAGATTAGAAATTTATTTGTGTAATTATAATATAATGTTTATTTTTTAATTGATATGATAAATTTTTATGAATGATGATTTAATACAAAATGGTCACATAATAAATCCATTAAAAATAATTTATTGTTGAATGTTCTTATTGGAGCCCAATTGGTTCTCGTTGTGTAAAATATAAGTTTTTGCAACCATAAGGCTTTATGGTATTAGTTTCTTTATTATAACTTTATTATGTATTCTTTTTCCTTTGTGACTTGAAAAAGTCATGTATAATAAGATATATACTACATTTATTAAAGGTTTTTAGGCATGTCAATATGTATATACATCAAAATATAGATGTAATCATGTAAGTTTTATGAATATTTGACATTTTGTGTGAGAATATATTTTTTAAAATAGATTTTATTATTATTGTTGTTGTTATTATTTTGTGTGTGTGTGTGTGTGTGTGCTCGTGTTTAATATGCTGATGTTTGTATGTATGTATATGTTAATATGTTTAGTGTGTGTGTATATATATATAAGTGTATTAAAGCATATATTATAACTAAAAGTTTATTTAAAAAGAATATTTTGTTAAATCTTATGAAATATTAAGAATTTTAAAACTCAAAATATTATCAATGACATAAATTCAAGAAATTAATGACAAAGCCCTAATCATAAGGTTTTATAGAACTTTTAAAATCACCATATTTTTGTAATTTCTAGAGTGAAGATTTAAAAAAAACACTAGAAACCACTAAAATATGTATTTTTTTAAAATAAAGTCATAGCCCTAATCATAAGGTTTTATAGAACTACAAAAATCACCATATTTTTGTAATTTCTAGAGTGAAGATTTTAAAAAAAACACTAGAAGCCACTAAAATATGTATGTTTTTCAAAATAAAGTCATGATACATACTTTTCTTTTAAAAAACATGTAATATCAACTTAAAATTAAGGGAATCTTTATTTGGGTAACCTTGCAGTTACGTAGTGCACTATGTTGACTTCTTTTAAAGAAAGAGGCTAACAATGAATGGAACTAATGCGGGTGCTGCTATAACACCTTCATGTATGGCACTGGTAGAGATTGAAACTTATTAGAAGAATGCACCATTTAATTAATATGAGTAGAACTTCTTCTAATGCACTAAGAAGGGTAACATTGAATGGAACTAATGAGGGTCCTGCTGCTGCAATACCTTCATGTATGGCACATAATGAGAGAGTAGTGGCATCTGCAATTACAACTAGTGAAGGTGTAATGAGATACTAATATAGTATCTTCATCTTTGGAACATAACAATTATAGATTAATGGTATATGCAAATGGAACTACTGAGGATGCAACTAAAGTGTCTTCCTTTTTGGCTCATGATGAGAGAGAAGTACCAATTATTGATATAATGAGAAGAAACAATGTGCGAGAAATCCCCTGCTATGTTTTTAATAAAGAAAAGGGAGAGATTTTATCTATCCTTCATGAGTTTCCACCTCTACTAGGTATACATCCTGCAATGTGGGCTTTGATATATTCAAGTGCTATGATACTCATTAAGTGGGTTGACATATGAGTGTGGGTTTTATGGAGCACAAATGTGGGAGTCCAATTTAGAGGCAGGGGAAGTAAAAGAGGTCATGGTAATTGGCAAATGCAACATAATGATACATGAGGGTATTTTTATTGTGGTAATCCTGGACATGTGTAGTGCTTGAAAATGGAGTTGAGTTATGGAAGCATAATGATGAAGTCACACCTATGATCCGTCGTCTCAAGGGCTTCTTCCTATGTATGAATATACAAAGGATAACATGCAGCTCATACAAGGTTTGAAGAGTTTCTTGAATTGGTGGGGAGGTTTTGTGTAAGAAAAAGGAGAAAATTCAACATTTTCCAATTGAATTAAACCTATCACGAGTATTGGGAGAATATGATTTTTAGTTTGAATACAAGAAATGCACAGGAGAAGGTGTTGTACCATGAATTTTGGCCCAAAGTATGAATGTAAGAAATGGTTGCATTGAAAACAAAAACAATGATGATGAAACAATGGGAGGAAAATGAAGGACACTATTGTGGGCCATCACGTCATAAGTTGAGGGAAAAGTTCAGACCAAAAGTTGACGTGGCAAAGGACAACTTTGTTCTTGTGCAGCCAAGTGAAGAAATATACATAGTATGGCTTGGGGCTCTAGTTTCAGAAGCTGATATCGACGATAAGCACTCAACAAACCATATGAGAGTTATACAATATTGGGTCCTTATTGCAAGAAAGAAGAATACTACAATTGTCGAAACATATGAGGGTTATTAGAAAAAGTATTGGAAGTGCAATAGAACTGATCCTCAATGTTGGGAACATGTTAGAAGTATTTTTTGGAGTTGGATGCCAAGAAAGGGGCATAAGCTAGAAAAGATAAAGATTCCAAAAACAATCATCTCAAAGGCTCAGCAAAGTTTATAGCTTGCAAATACCACATATGGCATTGATAGTAAGGAGGGGGGTCATGAGGATTAGGCACACTTTGTGATGTCCTCAATGTATCCATAATACACATCTGCATTGTGTGCTATGGTTGGAGATCATGATGCAATTCATCCATATCCAGTCCTCCTATTAGTTACAAGAGGACACTAATCAATTTGTTTTCTGTATGGTCCAACAATTTTTTTTGAGACTTTATCTTGGTGTTTATGCTCTAGTCGGTTGGTGGAGCCTATTTCTTGCTTCATAGCTTCATTAGAATTTTGTATTTAACTGAGTGTCAAATCATCCATTGAACAAGTTGTGTCTTTTTCTTCTATTTTAATACATTGTTAATTGCATATGTCCTTAAAGCTCTTCTCAATGAGGTTCAAACTTGATTTTGAAAATTAGGCAAGCCTAAAAATTGTTAAAATATTACAATTTTTGAAAAATAGCACCTGGATGATTTTTTATATTTTTGATATTAGAAATTATTAATTATTAAAATGTGATTGACTAAGGTTGGTGCTCTAGTACACGTTCTTGCAACTTACCATCACCTGCTCTTCCTTGTCTATATAATTAATCTGCATGCAATCCACAACACAATGCTTTTGATCTTACTTTTCATAGACAGCACACTCACTTTGTAATGTATTGACCAACAACAAAAGTGCCAAAATTGTGAATAAGTGCCAAACTTCCTAAATATGTGTTCTTAGGACCTTTGATCGAAACCCAATTTAGCATTGTACAAGGACCTGCAATAGGAGCTAGTGATACTTTGTCTGATTTCAAGTCAATGGAAGGATCCCCAATCCCCAAAAGTGAGAACCCTAACCAGGCCTGAGAAGTCAAGCCAACTACTGGTCTTTTTGATTGCGTAGCTAGCTACCTTAGAGGTTTGGCCTCAACCGCTACCTCTAAACCAAATCTTACTACATACAAACCACATGATGGAGGAGTTGAGGTAAACCAAATCTTACTACATACAAACCACATGATGGAGGAGTTGAGGTAAACTCTAGAGAGACACCTGGTCATTGTTACAAGCACAGAGTGTTCACGTTGATATCCCTGTCAATATAACTCACGTTGCACTGACTGCATTTGTGACTATCGAACTCATGTTGCACCTACTGTATTTGTGACTATCAAACTCATGTTGTTGTTAAACAATCCTAAAATGGAATTGATCATGGTGATAGACACAAGATTAAGCATAAAACTTAAGGTGGATTAAACCACACTATCGAACCACCCTTGCACAAGTGCTTATGCCTAATGGTAGAACATTACAAGAAGTGCAGGTAGTAGGCACTAATCTCTGCTACTAGAGTAAAGGAAGAAGAGACTTTACAAGTAGCACAACAACGATTATTAGCCCAAATAGCTCAATATGCCCAAAACAAGTCCCAAGTCAGGACTGCACAAGTATTGCTCGACAATCTTGACATAAGAAATAACATTGCGTCTACCTCAAGGAAAGAGCTAGGCTTACAAATATTGGATCAACGTCTTCTCACAGATGATTGGGAGTATGACGCATCAGCAAAGGCTCTTGTGGATTTTGGTACAAGCCAAGATTATGGTGTTAATTGGGAAGGGATTGTCTAATCAATATCTGGGACCACAACAGAGCAAGAACAATTATAGGGTATCTACGATTGCATATATAGGATCATTGAACATGAAAGGATCTAAAGACCTATGGTGCAAGTAGGGACTTCCAAAGCAAAAATGCCCACAAATGAGCGAAATGGTAACACCTCTTGTGAGCCTAGCGGATCCTACATTTGTAGTATCACTCGGCTACACCATGGATGACGAACCCACATCTTCTAACCCATAAGGCCATGTAGGGAATTAATAACATACTAACATGAGATTAACCTTCTTAGATCCTAGAGTTGTCTCCACCTAAGACACTGCTAGTACACTAGCTCATCTAGTGGTAAGCACCACACCACTAAGTATGGCACCTATGAGTGACACATTATTACCCTTGAGCCACATGCCCATAGTTGCCACGGTAGCCACCACCGCTTTACTTATGGACCCCCCTATGACTGGAATATCTAGTATTGCCACTAGAGGGGTCATATCTCATTCTAGTGCACCCATGAAACATCCCTTTCCTAGAGTGAGTGTGCTACCAACTTCTGTTGCGAGACCGACTACACACTTAATGCCCACATGACTAAAGCACCTATTGGGACGCCAGTAATACCCATACCTTATGTAGCACATCCACCCCCACCAAGTTTTAGACCAATGCATCCTCATGTAGTGCCACATGTTGCACCTCCACCCACTCCTATCATTTCTCCTATTATGCCCGCATCAGCTATACCCACAAACCCAGTTGTTTTTGCACTGGCCCTAGGAAGAGCAATAGCAGAGAGCACAGTGCCTATTGTGATTGAGAGATGGTGGTCGACATAGCCATGGAAAGGCCACCTAGATAGCCAAGCTAACTCATAAATTCAATGGAGATGGTGATCCTAAGAGAAATTTGGAGGTATTTAATCATGTGTGTGAGGTACTAGGAGAACGAAATGAGGTTTCCAAGACTAATGTCTTTAGTCTAACATTAGACGGTAAGGTTGGGGATTGGTATAGAACTCTCAAGGTGGAGTAACGCTTGAACTTCACCACTCTTAGGAGATTGTTCTTGAAGCAATTTGTGCATGAAGGAGTCTTATGGGGTGTAGCTTCATAGCTACACAAAACCAAGAGAGAAGAAGATGAGTCAGTTAGAGTTTCATTATTCATCTCAAGCATTTGAACTCTCATTACATTCTGCATGAATGTTATTTGAATAATCAACTGCTTGATAAATTCATCCATGGGCTTAAGCATGAGCGATCTATAATGGCTTAGTCATTAGAGGGATCACTACGTGGGATGAAGTCACAATAGTTGCCAACCAATTAGAAGATAATCTAACAGTCAAGGAAGCCAAAGCATCGGAGTCTAAATATCTTGCTTTCAGAGTCATGGAACATAGCACTACTATAGTCTAAATATCTTGCTTTCGGAGTCATGGAACATATGTACATTTTCTAGGGCTTTGTTGGCCTTCATCCCCTGGAGCGCTTTCATGAAATTTGTGAAACCCCTTGCTAAGGGTAAGACTTTAGTAGAGATGAATTTCACAAATTTCATGAAAGCGCTCCAGGGGATGAAAGCCAACAGAGCCCTAGAAAATGTACATATGTATCCAAGGAGAGAGCTTCAATGGTGCCCAATCTGTCGACGACATTCGACAAGTGAGTGTCCAATCCTAAGGGCATACGATAATGGAAATTGTACTTTCTGTGTGGACGCTATGGTCATGAGGCTTCATAGTGCTGCACGCATTTGCAAACCCTTGCTAATTCTTCCAGAGATCAGTAGGTAGTTGGCTTTACCAACTCCATCAAAGCCACAAGCCATAATGCCTATTATAACACCTAAACCCAATGTTGGGCAAATAACACAACAACCTATTGCAAGGGGGATTTATAGTGCACAAAATGTGTCATTACCTCCGCTAGTCTTGGGACCTCAACCTCGAGCCCTGCAAGGATCACACCATTGAATCAAATAGGTTTTGAGTAACCTTTTGAGTGTCTAGAATACGAGGTTCACTTGGACAGTGCCTCACATGTCGTCGAGGACTCCACAGAGCTTTATCCTAACTACTATGTGGTGGATGCAAGAGGCAGAGTTAAACTAGTATACTAGCTAGCCACAGTAGGAAGAGGTCGAGACATCAACAACTCTACTATCAAGAGAATGCATCTTCAATGCTATCATTGTCAGGGACCACACCAAGTCTTTGAGTGTCCCATCAGAAACCAACCAATCACCCAAGTTGCATCTTCCCAGCATGCCACTTGCAACCTGTTATTGTGGAATAGATCATTGGATCAAAGATTGCCCAATGAAAGTGGTGGTTACAAATTAATAGAATGGTCCTACCATCACACCTCTCAACATGATTGGAGTAGGTGGTTACAAATTAATAGAATGGTCCTACCATCACACCTCTCAACATGATTGGAGTAGGTGGTTGAACTTAGAGATCAATTTTGAGAAATTATAACCCACCTGCTGTGAATGCAATAACGAGACTCATGGCTCAAAACACACTTGTTGTGGAAAAGAAAGTATAAAACCACGCTACTTTAGTAGCGGGATTCAAAAAGAAGAAGGGCCATAGAATAAAGAAATCCATAAAATGGGAAAAAATGGAGAAAACAAAATGAGTGAACTTGGGAACACCTGACAAACTAGTCTACATGAATGATATTGATGAGGATTCCGATTCAATGGACACACATGTTGGTTCTGTGAGTAAACTAGAGACACTCAAGCAACCCTCAAGAAACCAAACAAAGAGAAACTTGGTTCATACCCTGACCTTGTAAGACAATTGGAGCAACTTCATGAGCTTAGGGATATGTTCACACGCTCCCACATACCTAGGAGGAGTTAGAACCAAGACCAAAACAAGTAAACATCTCTGACACTATTCATCCAAACAACCTAGAGCCTATCATAACCCACAAACCCTTGGATATACCTAGTGTCATCCTTGAGGTCAGTGAGAACTCACATGTCCCAAACATGGAATCTGAGCACTTTAGGAGAATGTTTGAGTATGAGAACCTTGAACCCATTCAAAAGGTGGAAATTCCAATATCACCACAGCACCCTCATATGGTAGAGAGGTGACGAGTACTCCCTTGAACATCCCTAAAAGTAAAGACCATGATGACTACGTGCTTGTGTGGAGATCTCAAACTCTTCAGAGCATTGAAAGCTCTTTTAAATGGGAGAACTCAATGTAGGACTACCACCATTTGTAGAAACCCATAAGACTCAACCCTACTATGAAATTTTGTTGACTCAAGTCATAGAAGACCCAATAACCCAAGTAGAGGATGAGTACGCCAAATCAATGGTCAAAATTCCATTGAATAAATTGGGTCAATACTTTGAAGGTGATGAATCCAACGCATTACTACCAGTCACCCCACCAACGGGCAGCACAATAATGGGAGTCCTTGATGGTGGTGTAGGAGTCAATATAATCACCAAAAAATGATGGGAAAAATTTGACAAAACCAGGCTTGAAGTCTCAGATGTTGTGGTTAAAATGGCTGATGGTACTGTAACCAAACCAATGGGAATGCTATGCAATCTGAAGATCAAGTGTTAAAACATTGGGTGAGGCATATGTTCATTATGATAGACTTTTCCAAGCAACGTGATTCTTATGAAATGATTTTAGGAAAACCATTTATGTGTGAAGCTAAAATGGTCCATGATTGGTCCAAAAACCATGTATACCTACAACTCGATGACTCAATCCTTAGAGTAGACCTTGTGATTGGTCACGTACATCCAATGGGGAGGGGTGGACTATTCAACCAGAGATTTGATACTACCATCCATTCAACCCCTTTGTAATATTGCTATACTTACAGAAAAGATACAGGGATCACTAGCCCTTGCCTTATTTGTGCTAGAGCAAGTTGCAGAGCAGGCAAGGTAGCTTATAGATTTTTAGATGGATACTCAGGCTATAATCATATGTCCATTGCACCTGAGGACCAAGCTAAAACTGCATTTACAGAAGGGGGGGTGTATGCTTATCATGGTATGCCATTTGGCCTAACCAATGGACCAGCCACGTTCCAAAGGCTGATGTGAACACTACCTTTAAGGACTTCTTAAGAGAGTTTATTGAAGATTTCTTAGATGACTTATGCATTCATTCATCTTAGAAATAATATCTAGCATATTTAAGAAAGATCTTTGAAAGGTGTAGGCTTTATCACATATCATTAAACCCTTTCAAATGCCAATTTTATGTCAAGCATGGAGTGATCTCAGGACATATAATGTCCAAAAATGGTATTTCTACATATGAGGGCAAAATCAAATTCATTTTAGACCTACCATTGCCCAAAAACTACAAGGGAGCTCAAATATTTATAGGTCATGTTAGCTACTATCGACCATTCATATTATTCTATGCTAAGAATGCCAACAAGCCTATGACATGTTGAAGCAAGCTTTAGCTAGCACTCCCATACTACGAGTGTGCCAAACTAGGATGTTATCTTCCATGTGCATATTGATGCTTCTGACTTTGCAACAATTGGATCCGTCCTAGCCTAGCTAGGTGATTATAAATTAGACTACTCTATTAGTTTCGTAAGCCGTCAATTGAATGAGACTAAAACTAATTATACCACCATAGAGCAGGTTTAGGAATGGTATATGCTATTAAGAAATTTAGGCATTAGATTTTTACTAATAATTTTTTTAAGACGTTGATTAGCCCTCTTGTACCTTGTTGATAAACCATGCTCCATAGAGGGGGAATCACAAGGTGGTTATTGATTCTTCTCAAATTTCACTATAGTTGTGAGACCTCGCAAGAAACATGTCATGGAAGATCATATGTCACACGTACCTAACAGTTAAGCACCAATCAATTTTGATAATGAGTTACTAGATGCTATACTATTCAAGGTTAAGGCTATTCCAACGTGGAGTGAGAAAATTGTTAACTTTTTAGCTAATGGTTTTCTAGAAGGAAGGGAATTGAGGAAAGATTTAGCAAGAAAGCTGCTAAAAGAGAGTGAGCCTTACCAACTTATTGTCAAAACTCTTTATAGAAGAGGTAAGGACTATATTCTTAGACATTGCACAGAGGAGGACAAATACCTCATGATCATGGAATAAGCACATAGGGGGTAGCAGGTGGACATTTTGCAACAGAAATCACAACAAGGAAATACTTCACTCGGGTACTGGTGGCCAATGCTTTTTAAGGACTATGAGATATTTGTAAAAGGCATACAAAGTTGCAATTGGTTGCACACATCCACTATCAAAAACCCAGGAGGCTCTGTCACAAAAAACTCAATCCAAACCATAGGTTACCTCCTCTCAATCTTCTTCTTCAAAATCAAGGCTACTAAGAGGGTAACACATGGATTTAGGTGTCGAAAGAGGACATAGATGTCTATAACCTCATCATTCACAGACACATCCGTTGGCCAACAATATTGCCAACCCTAATGCAAGAGATGACAAGGGAAAACAAATTAATATAACTTCATTACCAACATCCCATAACATTTGGATTTTGAAAGCTGTTCAAAAGATGGCATGTCCCTTAAGAAAAGAAGACTCTAACAAAGTCTCAAGTTCTCATGAGGCCTCTACAAGTTCTTCAATGCCTACTTAGAATCTATTTTCAAAAGTACTTCAACTGAGCCCAATACCTAAGGAAAGGCCTCTTACTCAACAAGTTCTTGCATCAATGTCAACACCTCTCTAGGAACTTGCAAGTCCTATCCATGTTATGAAAGCCTCTTACCACCTTTAATCCTCAATTAGTTCGCAACATCAGCAACCCCAAAGCAAGAGTCCCAAGTGGATATAAGCTAGAGAGGATGGCCATAGAAAGCTTACAAGCCTATGTGAAGTCCAAGGATGACCTATAGTAGGAAGGGGGGCATTTCCATAAAGCCTAAATCTTTAACCCCCATAACATCTCCACTCCCTGACAATTCTTCAAGTCCATATGTGAACGGAATTGTAAATCTATACATATTTATAGGAAATATACACACAAAGCCAAAAATAGAGAGAGAGAGAGAGAGAGAGAGAGAGAGAGAGAGAGAGAGAGAGAGAGAATAGGAGCACAATAACAATAGAAAAAGAGAATGAACAATCTCAATGTATAGACTTTTGCTATAAGACTAACTCTTAATGTTTCACTTATCAAGTAATGGATTTCACTTGGTGTGTGACATAAATGCACCTATATTGGACCTAGACTATCATGAATGGTATTATTAGGGAGTGTCCAGCATACAACACACTCGTGTTACTTTTATGCACCCTTAGGAGTGCAATTCCATCCCATGTCTTCATGCCATACATGCAAACGACGTATGCTTCTTGCTACATCCCACCTTTTTTGGCAATGTAAAATGTATTTTCAATGTTGTGGGACCACGTTATTCCAATCCATGGTAGGAGTAACACCAGAGACTTGAGTGTTCTTTACGCGATCAGTGCACCTAACCAAGTAGGAACACCCCAAGCGGAGGAAATGGAGAAATGGATGCAAGAGGATTACCTTGCTCTCACCCCACCACTTCATGAAGTTCTCTTACCCACACCATGTCTATTTTGGGTGGTAGTAGGAGAGTTTATAGAAGACTTCCAGGGTGTGAGATGCTTGACCAACTTACCTATAGTACCTATGCCCTTTTATAACCAAGATGCATAAAGACCATTGCCTTCCAATCCAGCCCCAAAGATTATGTTTTAGGAAGCCCAAGCAAGGGGGAAGAGCAACCTAGTGACAACAAATCAAACCATGCTTATGAGCTATGATTATCTGACGAGATGAGCTTGCTAAGATGAGTTTGATTTACAAGTTATTTTGCGATGTAGTCGTGTAGACCAGATCTGGATTTACAACTTATAATGGGAACGTGCAACCTCGATATGGATTGGATTTTTTCCACTTGCTTAGGTGTATCCTAGCTCACTCTCAACTTTAAAACAGTTCTTGCACATCATTACATGCATTCATAGAACTAAAAATACCTTATGATTGGGTAAAATTTTCTTTCTAATCGCCACACTTAGAACTTTAAAGCCATAATATTTCTTAGACTTAGGTGTATCCTAGCTCACTCTCAACTTTAAAACAGTTCTTGCACATCATTACATGCATTCATAGAACTAAAAATACCTTATGATTGGGTAAAATTTTCTTTCTAATCGCCGCTTAGAACTTTAAAGCCATACTATTTCTTAGACTTAGTAATGTTTCTACTTGTCCAGACTAACCTTAAAATATGGCAATGGAGTATTCCAAGTACTCTCACTGAGCTTTTAGTGACCTTTAGCTTAGTTGTAGAGGTGAGAAAATAAACAAAAATAAAAAAAATAAAAAAAAGAGAAGAAAAAAAAAACAACACAAAAAAGACCAAGAAGACAACTATCGCCATATAGGATCGTGGTAGGACTCTCGATTACTCGTGATGGTACCTTGAGACCGATGCCTTGTTTCTTATGGGATAGGACCTTGTGTCGTGAATAAACTAATAAAAAATAGACTAAGTCATCTCACCATATTAGGAGATTCCTAGAGCGATCCTTATACTCTTGGTGGAGGTCTCTTGATCATTGCCTTGGTCTCCGTGGGTAGGTACCTTATCCCATATATTATAACTACTAAAAAAAACCATCTTCACACTTAGCGCTAAGTCCACTAAAGTTTGTGTATCTAGAGACTGAACTATAACCGTAGGCATATGACTAAGACTAGTTTAGGTATAGAAGGTACTAACCTCTAAGTTAAATTGGCCTTACCTTTCCTCTTCCTAGCATAACTTAAAGTTTACCCAGTCACTAACAAAGAAAAAAAATGCACGCATAACCATGTTTCATCTTATTATTACAAGGAACTCTTTTATTGGTGGATTTTTTTTTTATGTAGGTATCACAACACTTGGCCTTCAACTACCATCACCTTCCTATCCGCCAGCATCGACTCATCTTCACCAACATATTTCGAGGATAGAATCTGCATCAACAAGGGTGGCATGTTAACCTTCATTGGACACCTCTCCACGGCATAATGCCATCCATTGGCAACCGTCACTTCATTTGGCCACTAGCATTAGAAATGAAAATATTTTAATTTTATGTGTGTGATCACCGGCTTGTCTATTGTAAGGCATGACACATGATTAATTATTGAGATTGCATGCTTAGATTAAGTGTTTGCGTAAGCCTAGGCGGCCTTGGATAGCCAGGGACCTATATTTAAGTATGATCGGCCAAAACCCTCCACCTATATGCAAATCCTTGTGCAACCAACCTTGCTTTATATTTTTCAAGTGAGCCTTTAGCCTTATACTTAGCTTTCCAAACCCATACTTACCTTTCTATTTATCGGTCAACTAGCTCCCAAGTCTAAGTATGATAGCACCATTTTCGTGTGGCACAATACCAGGCTGGTGGTGTGTGAGAGTCTTCGTCCTCTAAAAACTCCTCCTACTTAAGAGAAAATATAGCTGGTGGATTATTTCTCCGGTTGATGATAGAGTGGATAGACATGTCTCCTCCACTAAGTATGATTACGCCATAAACACCACATCTTGGCTGGTGATCATCTTCTTCACCTCTAGATCATAGAGTCGATAAGCCTTTGTCTCTTGACTATATCCAAGAAAGATACACTTCTTGCTTTTGACGTCAAGCTTCTTCCTTGATACATCTAGTATATGCACATAACATTCACAACAATTTGTTTTGAAATGAGACACTGAAGGTTTCTTACACAAGAGTAGGCCTCTTGCAGTGTGATACCCTTGAGCGACTTTGTGTACCTCATGTAAACTCTAGTGCTCACTAATTTAGCCCAAAAAGTGTTTGGTAACCCTTGTTAGCACGCAATGAGCCATCTCCATAATGGTTTGATTATGGTGTTCAATAACACCGTTTTGTTGAGGTGTGCGAGCAATGGTTAGTTGACGCTTGATGCCATTTTCCTTGTAATAGCTATCCTTGATTTGTATAAACTTTTTCACCTTCTTATGTGTCATTCTCCACAAGCTTATGCCACTATTTAAACTTGCCAAAAGCTTCACCTTATCTCTCGAAGGAAATAAACCCACATCTTTCTATTGCAATCATTGACTAATAACATAAAATAAGAAGACCCCCCAATGTAGTAGTAGACATCTTACCACAACAATCAGCATGTACCAACTCTAGAGAAATCTTTGCCCTATCTCATTGATTTGTATAAAAAATTTCACCTTCTTTTATGTCTCATTCTCCACAAGCTTATGCCACTATTTAAACTTGCCAAAAGCTTCATCTTATCTTGAAGGAAATAAACCCACATCTTCCTACTGTAATCGTTGACTAACAACATAAAATAAGAAGACCCCCCAATGTAGTAGCAGACATCTTACCACAGCAATCAGCATGTACTAACTCTAGAGAAGTCTTTGCCCTATCTCACTTCTCACCTGTGGAAATGGCTTACATTATTGCTTCCCATGTTGCAAGCCTCACATGGTTCCTGCAATTCTAAAAATGTAGACAAATCACCTATCATTCCATTTTTATGTATCTCCTCATAGTACTGCAAATCCGATGTGACCAAATCGTTCGTGCCAAAGCGTGCTTGTGCTCTTATCTAAAGTCGTTTGTAAGGATACTTAGCTCATAAAAATTGTTACGCCTTAATCCTTTTCTGATGACTAACTTGCCAGCAACATCTAGAATTTTTACTTCAGTTTTTGTGAAACGTACTTCAAGCCCACGATCTGTCATCTCACAAAGCAACTAACATCGAGTTCCTCTTGATTTGAGGTACACATAGAGCATGCTGATAGCTTCTTCTCTTGATTTGAGGTACATAGAGCATGCTGATAGCTTCTTCTCTTGACCTATACTGCCACAAAAGAGGTTGTTCCAAAACCTTTGGCTAGACATTTAGCATTAATCCCAACAATAACATTGATGGGTTCTTATAGATACATCCAAGAACTATATCAACCCTTTTTACTAATCATGTGTCGGGATGCTCCACTATCCAAAATCCATGAATCATCAACAAATTGGAGCCTCATTAGATGAGCATACCTCTTCAATGGTGACCCAAAGTTCAAGCTCAGTCTTGACATTGTTAACTAACTCCTTTGCCTTCCATGAAGACTTCAAGGTATTGGTCTTCTTGTTAGCCTGCTTCTTTCTGCAGTCTTTAATAGCGTGATCTGTCTTGTCACAGTAAAGTAGTTCCCTTGATACTTCTTCTTCTTTGTCTTCGTCTTCTTATCATCAGAAAATATTGGACCTTTGCCTTTAGCATTGGCAAAAATGGAACATCAATGCCATTGTTGCCAATGTTTTGCCACATCTCCTGCAATCTTCGGCTCCATGTCCCGGATTGCGACACTTCACACACAAGATATCTGACCGAACGGTAGGAGTGGGCTTTTCAGTGGCCAACTGAGCCATGGCTGCAACCAATTCTTTGGCTGTCTTCCTTGCCTTTTGGAACATGCGCCATTTAATTTAGGAATGGAGTTGGAGCTAAAATTTATCATTTAAATGTGGGAGGGTGAATATTCCTCAACTTCTCAAAAAACCTGCTAAACATTGTGTCAATATCCTCATGTGTATGGCCAACCATTAAAAAACCCAATTGGACCATCTTGAATAATCCTCTAGCAACCAACAAATGAAAGATATGCAAACATAGAGTGTAAATTTTTGTCTATGTGTGATCTTGTTTTTCTTTATCTATATTAATATTCAACCGATATAATTATATTCTAAAATGTTATGCTATTTAATATTGTTGTGAATCTATCTATGGATTAACGTATGAGAGTGATTTGCTCATGGATGAATGGAAAAAGATGCTTCTTAACGAAGATGTTAATTATTGATATATGTGAAGTGTTGTTGATTGTTTCAAACACAAAATTCTACATAAGATCCAATTGAACAATAACAATGTCTAAGTTTTAGATTTGTTCCATCTTGCTTGGCACATTGCAAACACAAATAACTTATGGTGGAAAGTAGTTGATAAAGTATGATGGTTTGTTCGCATTCTTAAGTCTCTTAGGTAGCTCTTCAATTAGCTATAAGGCGTTCAAATTGAGGAATATTTGTTCGCATTCTTAAGTCTCTTAGGTAGCTCTTCAATTAGCTATAAGGCGTTCAAATTGAGGAATATTTGTAATGAACATCTCTTGTTTCACATAGAAATACAAAGTGTCATGACCAACTCTTTCTTTTGGAATAGAGCATCTCTTGCCATAGAGTGTACAGGCTCAAGTACGTGAACTAGGATTGACTGCAACTGCCAACAATAGACCAAAGATGTTTGTAATTTTGGATATGAATGGATTATTATTGCAATTTTTCTTCACCAAGTCAAATAGGCATACAAGCTTACGTTGCAAGGAGCAATGGATTGTGCTTTTTGTACTGGGTGCATGAAATTTTTAAATACCTTGTTTCCTAAATTTCATGTAGGGACATGGTATACAACAATGAGGGAAAATATTGTGGATATGATAAACCTTGGAATGACATGCTGGAAGGCAACTATCGTTCTTCATGGTTTGGGGTCAAGAGGAGTGCTATGTGTATGATCAGGAGAAGAATTATAGGCCGAATAAGATGGGTGTTGAAGCAATGTTCAAACCTCTCTTGAAAGTGTGGCATCAGTATGGAGATTATTGTTATGTAGAGAGAACTTTCCTAATTGATGGTAATCCTTATAAAGGATGTTTGAGTCTATTAGAAAATTGTATTTTTCTTTCAATGTTCAATGTTGATGATGAAGATGATCCTTTGATGGATTTATGCACTATTTGTGTCATTTGGATAGTGTCGATATACATAGCATTTAACTTTAGACAGAGATGGGTAGAGACTAATTCAATATGGACATCCATTTTATGGTTGTTTCGAAAGGGTGATTTTAGAGTGGGATGAGATGTATAATAAGAACTGCACGAGGACATCAAGAGAAGGTGCATACTCAAGCTCAACATGTATGAAACAAGATATACTTATATTGCATGAAGCAAAAGTATGGGATTGAAGTTCAGGTCATGGTGGTACTAACCTTGGAGCACAAGAAACAAATATCACAATAACAAGTACAACTCATTTTCCTCCTACTTATCTTAGTACTGCACAATTAATAGTTTCTACACTAAAGGAAATGACAACAATGCGCGTATGTCCAACAGAGTTAGGTTATAGTAAAAGGTTCATCGTAGGAGTTGCAGCTAAGAGTTTTATTTTACAGCTTCAAGAGTACCATTAATGTCAACTACTTTCATTTTTACTCCAAAATCTTAAAGTAACCAATGGGTTTGAAGGTTTTAAGATTGCTCCTATTTTTTTGTGGGTTGCTAATATTCTTTGTTTTATACAGCTACAAGGAGTTTGAATTTAACCCCTTTATGTTTTTTTTTGTGGGTCGCTAATACTGTTTGTTTTGTACAGCTACTATAAGGAGTTTGAATTTAACCCCTTTATGTGGATACTATATGAATGAAGACGGTTTACGCCCATCATGTTGGCCAATAAAAGTGGGTGAAGTTTTCTACGTTAATAATGTGGCTTTCATGGTAAATACTTCAACAATTAAAGGATCTGGTCTAGGAATATTCATTCATTCGGATGTGCCATCTGGAATGACGTTGTTACACTATGGAGGATCAAAATATTTACATGGTGATTGGATAACATTGTGTGCTTTGTATCCTAGATCTAGGAAATACTCTATCCTTGAGGATCCACAAGTGGATTGTGAGGAGGATATATTGTAGGTGATGTGGAAGATGGAAATGTGGCCAGTTATAGAAATAGCTACAAAGATTGTAAAGATAGACTTAATGAGCACTATGTTTTCTCACCATGTTTACCTCCTTGGCATAAGGGATGTGATGCAGGGCCCACCATAGCTGAATATTGTTACATTTATGTGAAAACTATTTGTAATATCAAGGCAAGAGAGGAACTCTTCATCGATTATGAATTTTAATTTTAATAGATTTATTTACTTTCTATAAATGTGAAAGTCAAGTCTTGCACTTTTGATTACCATAGCGAATGGACTTTTAAAAAATCATGAATTAGATTCACATGTTATTTCTTAGTGTCAAAAGGTGTTTTTCAACACCACATAGGTATGAGATCTATCACTACAAATGATTTGGTCATGCAATCAAATGATTTTTTCATTATTATTTCTTAGATTCTTGAACTTGTCATTGTCATTTGTATAATGAAACCAATACTTTAAGAATTGGTAGTTGAATGTCATCCTTGTAATATTTATCAATGGATTATCTCTTGATGTCATTTGTGCATACTTTGTTTGCTTTTTATCATAATTCATCCATTTCCAACAAAGGACTATGTTAGTCCTTGATGTGGCATTCATGACATGAAAGGTGTTTCTTAACACCACGTATGCATGAGATCTCATCAGTGGCAATGCCACTTCTATTTCTTACATTCATGAACTTGTCACTATCTTCTATATTAAGAAAAAATAATTGAAGAATCGAAAGGTATACTTTAATCTTTTAATCTTTATCAATGGATTAATCTCGAGTAATTCTTTGTGTATAATTTTTCTATTTTTTACATTAATTCATCCATTTCCAACAAGGATCTATGTGCTTGTTAACAATGCTTAGAAACTTTAATTTTATCCTTAGCATACCAAAGTGGAAATTGGGATTTTTCCAAATTCCCTAATATGATGTTAAGATCTTGTAGTAGTGCTCTATGCATATTAGAGCTATGCATACTCTATGTTAAGATCTTGTAGTAGTGCTCTATGCATATTAGAGCTATGCATACTCTATGTATTCTCTATGCATGTATAGTGGGAGCTTTACATTAATGTTTTTTTTAACTCTTGTTTAAATTTATAAGTCTACTCTACCTTGATCCCACCAACACCTCATCGGCTCTTGAGGTAAGCTTCTTAATACCTATTCTTGCTTATTTTTATGAATTTCACCCTCGAGTGTCACGGTCTAGGATTTATTGCTTCCATTTAGCTATGCATGAAATATATGCATTGAAGCTATGCATGGACTCTATACATAGTTCCAATATGCATGCATAGAGTATATGTATGTTCTATGCATAGAGTATATGTATGTTCTATGCATAAATATTATAACTACGCATGCCCTATGTATAGACTAAAGCTAGGAATCCTGCAAGTCGAGAACTGTGCAAGCCAAGAATCCTATAAGCCTCAGGAGGCCACAAGTGGCACTTATATACATGTCGATTATACATAGACTGTGCATAGGAGTTAACATATTTATGTTGATACATGCGTAGATGGAAAACAATTTGTAGCACAATGTACATGTGAAGGAGGTGTAGATATCTTAGTAGTCTTTGTAAGTATATTGCCTCGAATTGTATCTTATCTTTTAAGAAAAAAGATTACCTTCAATTATAACATAAAATCAATGTTTATTTGTTTGGATTCCTGTAGCTTGAAGCAGTGGACTGCCTCCTTATGCAGGATGAATATGAGTTCGCATTACAATGGGGTTTGGGAGCTCTCTTTGAAAGGGTGCAAGAAGAAGAATGTATTATTATTTCTAGAGGTCTTGCTTGGAAACCATGGCAAGTAAGTACACTCCTAAACCCATAATCTCTTTGTTGTTTCTAAACTACGTTTCACTTGTGACTTGTATTAGTTTGTTGTATTTTAGGATCATGTTACTATAAATAGTGTTCATGTGCAACCAAAAAGCAATGGAAATGTGAGTAGAGTGACAAGGGGCAGCAACAAATCAAAATTTGTGCTCGAGTATGGAAATGTGAGTAGAGTGACAAGGGGCAGCAACAAATCAAAATTTGTGCTCGAGTATGTTTGTGTTTTTGGAAAAGATGATGACGAGGAATAATCTATTCATGATGATATCTTGAATATGCTGCCCTAGCTCCTTGGAATTTTATTTTGTTATCTTTTTGTTTTGCCTATGATAAGGGATTACTCTTTTTCATACCAATTCGAGATGTAGTACTTCTTCAGTGATAAAGTAATAAAAACTATATTTGGCTATTTGATCTTATGCAAAATTTGTTGTCTTTTATATCTCAATGTTTATATGGGAATATGATTATCTTCCACCCCTTGAATGCCACTACAGTTTTTGTAGTGTATACAAGGGGATCCCATGTTTTTTTGTTGTAGGCCTAGAAAACAGGGGGATCCCCTTGCATGCCATTATAGTTTTTGTAGTGCATACAAGGGGAGCCCCATGTTTTTTTGTTTGCAAGTGTCTGAAAGACTACTGACCTGGCTACTGCCTTGAATGATTGTGGCCGGGCCAGAACTAGCCGTGCAGCAATTTTCTACCCATGCAAAAAATACACATACTTGCCTGGCTCTCCATCCTTGCGTTTCTATTTTATAGAGCACTAAAGAAGGCCTCTCTAATATGGACTCTATTTTCATCAACTTAGTTAATTTCAATATTAATCTCTAGAATTTAAAATACTCTTTTACTATTAGATTAAACAACTAAATTCACCATACCAACCCTAATCGCAATCATTGAAGGAGACATAACTAAAATATATAAGTTTTCATTACATAAAGGGCTATTATTATTTATATAGCCATCGCTTATTTTCATAGTCACCACATTTTAAAGCAAGAACTTTATTAGTGAGCACCTTATTTTTATAGTGACCACCTTGTAAAGAAAGAACTTTGCTATATATACTAAATAGACAAACATGACACATGAACACTCTCAATCTCTTAATTTTTCATTGTTGCTAGTTCACACTCTCAACATGCATTACATAGAGGCATATACAATGAAATAGAATCCAAGGTCCATTCATGTGATGAGGACTTGATGCAGCCCCAGCATGCATAAATGGTACTTGTGTATGTGGGTGATAACATGTGTACTTTCTACTTTCAAGCTAATATATATTTTTTGGGACCAATAATATATATATATTATAAAAAGAGAAGAAAAACTTACATTGCATACTGTCATACTGCATAATTTATCCTAAGAGAGCCCTTTTTTTGTCATCAAAGATTTGATTTTCAATTGAGTTAACTTTCTTGCTGGCACAGCTTGTATATTTGAGGGGAACTATTGGGAGTTTGTGTCATACTTAGTTTTATTTTTATAAATAAATATATTCCAAAAAAAAGAGAGAGAGGAGGGAAGCCTTTTAAATTTTACAAATGCTAAAAGGGGGTGGTCCCTAGGGCTAATGTAGGCCTTAGGCCTACCTCTATGACACTATGTGACACCTATATTAAGGTCTTTTATAAGGTCTTGATAATACCTTTTAATAAGATCTGTCTAGACTACTACCAGGAGTGTTTGTTTTTGAAGGTTGCTAAGCCCTAATAAAGAGAAGGGGGTAAAAAATGTAACCTTTACATTCAAAGAGGGTAGACCTTCACAAAAAGGGCAATTTATATATATATATATACATTCATTTACAATGTATATATATATATATATATATATATATATATATATATATATATATTCATTTACAATGTGTGTATATATATATATATATATATATATATATATATAAGTCATTTTAAAGGGTACACATGTTTGGTTTTATTTTGAAATCTATCTACGGTTAGTTCTAATTCAAATCTTTAAAACGAATTGTATTTATATTTATTAAAAAGAACTATAAAAAATCAATTTGAAAAATACATTTGCACTAGCCTATATATTGAAAGGCAATTTGAAAAATTGCCCTTCTTCAAGAAAGTATAATTCCCACTTGCAAAAATAAACGCATTTGACTGCTCAACAATATACACAATTAAAAAATCATAAATACAATTACTCATAAACAACAAAATATAACCCCAAAAAAATACTACTATGCTCCTACAAAACAATTACCTCAATTCACAGCAGTGCTAGTGAAAAGGAAGTCCTCAATAAACAAAGTGTAGATTAAATCAACCAAATCAACACTCTAAAGTAAAGACTAATCAGCTAAGTTTTGCATTACAATTATGCTTAATCTTATTGCAATTTACTGTAGTTATTGCTGCTGCTACCCTTCTTTTTTTTTTTGTGACACTGAGCGATGATCACTGCGTGTCATTCTTTCTTGTTAGAGACATTACCTGCTTTTTTATCATGGGCTTCACCTTCCCACTCCTCTTCACCTTCATCTTCATCATCATACCCATCACTCTCATCTTCATCACCTTCATCTTCATCATCATATCCATCACCTTCATCTTCATCTTGAGCTCCATCTTCACCCTCTTCCCCACCTTCGTCATCTTCATCTTCAGCTCCATCTTCACCCTCTTCCCCACCTTCGTCATCTTCATCGCCTGATTCACCGTCCTCATCATCTTCACCATCGCCATCTTCGTTTGCTTCTTCTTTAACAGGCTCTGTTGCTTCTGCTGCAGCAGCAGCTGCCGAGGTGTCCTTTCGTGGTGGACTAGGGTTTCCAGTAGCGCCACTTGGAGGAGCCGCTGCAGCCGAGTTGTCCTTCTGCGATTGGCTAGCTGGAGCTGGCTGTTGATCGGAATTAGGGCCGGCCATCTGAGCATGATGTTGGATTACAGTCGTCAGCTGGTTGCTAATCTTATTATTCATTGCTGGCGCAGATTCTAACACGGAATTATGAGGTATCGAAGGAGAATGCGGCGGCGTAAACATATAATTATCGGCGCTTCTCATGCACGTTGGAAAACTAAACTCAGCCAGATCACTTTCGTTTTCTTTAGAAACAACCATATCCACGGTGTGCTCAACTCCATTAAATTGGCGCTGCAGCTCAACTGGTTGAGAAATTCCTGAATTATCACTTGCTCTTGGTGGTTTAGGCGAGACAAGACCTGCAGGCTCAGACACGCTTCTGTAACTTTGACGTGGTTGTGTAGACGAAGACGGATTCACCTGAGCCTTCTGATTAACCGGTTGCGATGCAAAACCTCCGGGCGCCGCTGCAGATGAAGAAGCTCTAGCTGCCCCTTGAGAATTTACGGAGGGCTGAACCGGCTGCGATACTGGGCCTGCCACAGAACTTTGACGGTGCGGCGCCGCTGCCGATGAAGGAACTCTAGCTTGCTGGAATTGCCGAGAAACCATCTGTGGCTGGCCGCCACTCGATGGCTGAATCCGCTGAGAAGCCAACTGCTGCCCAGCAGCCGGCTGAGAAACCGAATGTGGCCGGCCTGTCTGCCCTTGAATTGGCTGAGAAGTTGAGGGCTGAACCGGCTGCGATGGAACTGCCAAAGAACTTTGACGCTGCGGCGCTGCTGATGAAGGAACACTAGCTGGATGAGCTCGCTGGGAAACCAACTGCGACTGGACGCCTGACGGCTGAATCCGCTGAGAAGCCAACTGCTGCCGGCCTATCGGCTGAGAAACCAAATGAAACCCGCCTGTTTGCTGAATCGGGGCAGCGGATCGCTGTCGCGTCCCTGCAGTATCATTAACGTGAGTTTGTGGCAGTGCTTGAGCCGGTTGCTGTGAGCCTGCGTGTGGCGAACGTCGAGCGACAGCTTGAATATCTAGTACCTGCTGGGCACTGTTTATGTAAAGCGGGGGCCAAAGCGAAACGGAACATGCTGTCTGAGGCGGGCGCTGTGGTCCTCTGTATGGAGAAGCAGCCAGTGGAACCGGATGCTGTTGCCCTCCGTAGGCCGATACAGGGGAATAATTTAAACCAGTTACCTGATTCAGTAGCTGTAGCGTTCTGTGTGGCAAACCCGCCGGTTGAACCGGTTGCTGCTGCCGTCCGAATGGCGAACAAGTTACTTGGACTGGTTGCTGATGGGATCGAACGTCTGGCGGTGCAAGCGACATCGGGAGGCCCGTTGCACGAGCTGGCGATTGTTGCAGTGCGCCGGAAGAATCTTTCACCGGCTGTGCAGGCGGCATATGGGCGGCTACCCGTGGAGATTGCACCACCGGATCAGGCACTAAGTACCGGCAGGGCGACGTAGTGTTGGGTCTCCCTTGGCTTGCTGATCGCTTCTCGGCCCCTTGTCCGGGCCGTGCACCAGCTTCTGCGTCGTCGTCCCCTGCGGCAATGTTCTTCCGTTTTGACGCATTTCCATCGTCTTTGACGCTCTGCTCAGCCTTGCCAGCCACAGCTGATGCTGCATGGGTGTTGGGCTTCGAAACAAAACTCTTAACGCTAGGTTTCCTAGGTGTGTGCTCAGAAACAGAAAGATCAACACTAGCTGCAGGCCGTTTCTTGGGCTCCGATGCAAGGTTCTCAGTGTCTGGTATGATTTCACGTGACTGCACTTCATCTTCATCTGTAGAGAAGCCATCTGCATCAGCCGAGAAACTAGATCGGTTCGCAGAATGAAAAGACTCGTCGTCGCTCATGGCGCCTGTATTAGAAATTGATCCCAGAACTACGTATCATAGAGACGTGAGACACATCGACTTGTTAATATACGTTCTCCCTCTGAGGCCGGGATCTCAATCGCCCACGGAAGATGAAGCCCATTAGATTTGTTTCTGACTAATGTTTCTCATTTTTCAACACTACCTTATTAACTTTCATTACTGCCTCGTTAGATGAAGCCCATTAGATTTGTTTATGATTAATGTTTCTCACTTTTCAACACTACCTTAACTTTCATTACTGTCTCCTTAATTAATTACACAAGTCTTTAACCCACACGTTGCCACTGCCAAAGTAGAAGTGTTCTTACCTTAATTTAGAGGATTTGAGTTTTTGTTGAGAAGTAGAGTTTTCATTGGAAGACAAGTTCCAATCTATAAGTAGAAGCACAAAAATAAACAAATTAGAGCTATGCAAGTGAAGACAAGTGAGAAGAATAAGAAAAAGAAGAAGACAAGAATCAAGACCTAAGTATGCACATAGAGATTGAAACAAAGGGGAGAGAATAGAGAATGTAAACCCTTACCTTCACGACGAAACTATGAAAGAACATAAATGAAGGATGAGAGCATGAGTTTCATGCTTAAGATCCTTGAGGTGCTTGAGGTATGGAAGATGAAGAGAGAAGAGGAAACACCTTTAGTGCAAGTTTTTTGGGAGAATAAATAAAGGACATGCATCAGGAAGGAGAATTGATTTTGTTATAGTACACGGCTATACACACGACTATACATGTCTATATAGCCACACATTTCTATGGCCGCATACTAGGAAAAAATCCTCTTTGCATGCAGCGCAATGACTGATCTCTCACTACTTTCTCTCACTACGTCATGTGGCTATATCGGGCGGCTATACCATCATCATCTTATACTGCCTCCTTACACGAGTCCTCCTTTGCATAAGGCATATGTATTAAGATTTATGTATAAGGCTTTTGCATAGGCTACAACAGAATGAGGGTCTACCAGTGAAAATAGTAGCCCTTTTATAACTAGAAGGGTACGGAGACGTTGGCCCTATTTCGCTGCTCTTTTCATTGCAACGGGATCCTGCTTAGCAATGAAAATAGCAACAAAATTTTTTGCTGCTTAGTAGCGATATTGCGTGGAAAAGAAAAGCTGGGGCACCCTGAGGAGGCTACATAGGACTTCTCGGTCTGCCCCAGCTCTTTTGTTTTATTGATACATACAGTTTTTTGATACAAACAGGAGCTTGAAAAAGAAATTAAAATTGGGAAGAATGCAAGTTAACCAAATATATATTATATTTCTAGACTAGGTAGGCCTTTGGCCATATACAAAAAAAAAATCAAGGAAGAGGAGGCTAATCAGAATCCTCATCCAGCTCATCTTCGTCTTCGTTTTTGTCTTCACTTGCTTCACCCACTTCACGCTCGTAGTCCGAATCTTCCTCTTCCTCTTCATTCTACATATATGAAAACAAGAGTAAGGTAATTAAATAATAATAAAAGGCAATCATATATAGATAAGAGAAGGGCTTTTAGCACCTACTTACCTTGTCAACTTGAGTCCCTAAAATGGACTCGTTCAAGCGTACACCTCACGTACGCATCCAAGTCCATAATTGTAGATGGGGGGCTCTATATCCATAATCATACTCTTCTTTTATTGGGTCACACCTAACAACCTCCCTCTACAAAAAACAATTTAAAAAAGATACAATTAGTTAATAAGACAAAATCAGAGAGGAGAAGAAAAATAGTAAAATAGATATTTACAAAGTGAGCAATGAAGGAGGATTTTTCTCCCAAGCCAAAGTGTGGCGCTCCTCGCTTCCCACTACAACACAATTCCCCCTTAGCGAGACGAGCCCAAAATGATGGGGTTTTCAATGACGTCGTTTAAACGATGATGAATGTTGTATAAATGACACATTTTAAAGATAAGAAAGCCTCGTCAAATGACCGTCATACCTGTTATTGCATAAGTAACACATTAATACGCATCAACAATGGCCAAAATGATGCTTGCAAACTGCAGGGCTTTACTTAAGTGATGTTAATAATGTAAGTGTCACTTAAACGATGCCCTGGAAAGTTAAAAAAATCAAAAATAGATGGCTCCTACAAATTCGCAGGAGCCATCTATTAAAGCCTCCATCAACGCATGATTGTCGCAGCTTCTCCAATGCCAGTTCACTACCTCACCTCAGCCCGTCCACGTCGGGCCAATTGAGTGGTGGTGGTGAACCAAGTGCTTCTTGCCACCATGCACGGTACATTGGCCTAGGCCTAAAGGACAAAAGGACCATATGTGTGAGAAATCAGAGCAAATCAACATAGCATGAAATGGATGAATGAGTGTATGTATGATGGTGAATGAAATCCTATATAAGAGACCCTCTGATGTGAGGTAACTTTGAGTAGAAGACCATCGAAGAAGCAGTAGATGGTGCTGTTGATGATATGATGTTGTGTGGTGCTGAATATGAAATGATGCATATATATGGGACTGGTTGGCCCAGAGTAGGGGTTGTCGGCCAATAGCACAAGACCAAAATCCAAATAAAACCCCTTCTAGGGCTAGTTAAAATACCATTTTCACACACCCCCTCTCAAGCCAAAAGGAGTCCATGAGAGAAGATGAAGGATACAAGGGTCCAACAATGACACATTGGCAGAAGGAATGTATCCCCCTCTAGAAGTGAAGTCTGATAAGTTCTGAGAGGAAGATCATGATGGCAAAGAGGGTGAGTAGGTGTAGGTAGGCAATGTAAGACCTTGAATGGGCCTCTCCAATGAGTAAGAAGCTGTCCCATCCCATGTGTGGTCCAGATCAAGGTAAGGAGAATCAACATCTGGGGAGAAAGGTTGGTCCTCTGGAATCGCGGGTAGACAATCGGGGCTCCTGGTGCATGTCGATAGCTTCTGATGCATGCTGGTATAACTTAAGCATGCCAATAGCTACCGGCATGCACCAAGAGCTCCCAATGCATGTCGGGTTCTCCCAATGCATGCCAATAGCTACCTAAGCATGCTAATAGATATCGGCATGCATCAGTCGCCCCATTTTTTATATTACAGATGACATCCTCAATAGATATTGGGATGAGTACACCCAATGCATATATAGGTCAAGCATCATCACCTGAAGAGTTTGGACATGTGGGTCCCACTAGGATAGATCAAAACAGTGAGCAACAGGGTAAGCTACAAATAGTGTACAACATGCAAAGTTGTCATTTTCACCAGGTCCACACAACCAGAATAGGAGTAAAATTGGCAAGCTGACATTGCAAGCGTCTAGTAGATATATTGGACTATCACTAGGACGACAAACCCTAGGCAAAACCAAGGTGTCTAGACCCGTCTACAGCCACCCACGGTCTAGGTGGTGGTAGAAGAGGCGCGGGGATTGCAGTTTACAACAGCTCTGTTTTCGATGTTTTTGATGTTACAGATGACATCAACATGGGTTTTGATACTTGAATGAGTATACCCAATGTATATACAAGTGAGCCATATATTTTTTAAGAGTTTGGACATGTGGGTCCCATTGGGACATGCCAAAACATTAAGCAACAGGGCATACTACAATAAGTGTATAACACACAAAGTTGTAATTTTCACCAGGTCTGCACAACCAGAATAGGAGTGTTATTGGCAAGATGACATCATGAGGTCTAGTAGATATATTGGACTATCAGCAGGTCAAACCCTAGGCAAAACCAAGGTGTATGGACCTGTCTAAAGCCATGGTTTGGTGGCAGTAGAGGCATGGGGGTTGCAATTTATTGCAACCCTATTTTTGATGTTATAAATGACATCCACATGATTTCTTATAATGGAATGAGTACACCCAATGTGTCTATAGGTGAGCCATAATCATATGAAGAGTTTGGACTTGTGGGTCCCCCTGGGATAGGTCAAAACAGTGAGCAATAGGGTAAGCTACAAGTAGTGTACAACACACAAAGTTGTCATTTTCAATAGGTCCGCACAACCAGAAAAGGAGTGCAATTGGCAAGATAACATTACGAGTGTCTACTAGTAGATATATTGGAATATCACCACATCAAACCCTTTTCAAAACCAAGGTGTGTAGACATGTCTACAGCCATGGTCTAGGTGGCTGAAGAGACATGGGGGCTGCAATTTACAACAGCTCTGTTTTTGATGTTACAAAAGATATCGACATGGGTTTTGATACTCATACCCAATGTGTGTTCAAGTGAGCCATCAAGTTCTAAAGATTTTGGGCATGCGGGTCCCACTGGGATAGGTCAAAAAATTGAGCAATAGGGTAGGCTACAAGTAGTGTAAATTTGGGCATGCGGGTCCCACTGGGATAGGTCAAAAAATTGAGCAATAGGGTAGGCTACAAGTAGTGTACAACACGCAAAGTTGTAAATTTCACCAAGTCTACATAACCAGAATAGGAGTGTTATTGGAAAGCTGACATCATGATATATTGGAGTATCACCAGGTTAAAACCTACGCAAAATGAAGGTTTCTAGACTTGTTGTCTACAGCCATGGTTTGGTGGCAAGAGAGGCATGGGGGTTGTAGTTTACAACAACTGTGTTTTTAATGTTGTTGATTTTACACACATGACATCCACATGGTTTTTCATAATGGGATATGTACACCAATGTGTATACAAGTAAAGATTTTGGACATGTGGGTCTCATTGGGATAGGTCATCACTTGAAGAGTTTGACATGTGGGTCCGATTGGGATAGGTCAAAATAGTGAGCAATAGGGTAAGCTACAAGTAGTGTACAACATACAAAGTTGTCATTTTCACTAGATCCACACAACCACAATGGGAGTGCAATCGGCAAGCTAGCATCACGAGAATCTAGTAGATAGCCTTCACCATTCCGAATGTCTTTCTGAACATGCATTAAGGTTTTTGGGTGATGTTTATCATCTCCACCACAAACCTCATCTGTTTTTGCCTATCTTTGTCAGTTGTTCCAGTTATCTTGCATTCCTTGGCTCTCCTCTCCAACGGGCCGAATTCTTTAATTAGGCCATCATCCACTTCAGGCTTGATCTCCACTTTACCTTCTACCAACCAACTGGAACACCTCGGCCACATACAAGAGGTTTAATTCCCTCTTCTATCCTAAGGGCAGAGTGATGATGTTGGATCATGAGAGCTATTCTAGCTGTTCACCTGCTCTAAATTTATGCTAGAGCTCCTCACCCAGGGTAGCTGTGCAAACTACTTCAGGCCCATTTTCTCCAACCTCTCTACATGGTTGTCTCCTTCCTTGTACAGGACATGTATTCAAATTCCACCATGTTGTCAGGCAAGAGATAGCTAGGGCTGAGTGAAAGAAGGCAAGGATCACAGCAAAGCTTAGCAAAAAGAGGGTAGGAAGCGTAGCAAAACAGAGAGCTTTTGCACAATAGAACCATGTAAATTAGGTATTTGATTGAGAAAGTGTAGTGCCTTCCAGCCACCGTCATGGTGCAAGCCTCTCCTTTTAGTACGGCCATAATTGCTTGATATTTTCATGATTTTCACCATTCTATAAAATTTTTATTTATGAGTGCCTATTGCATGAGCCATGAGGTTATTTATGGCCGTTAAGGTGGGGCGAAGTCTATGTGACACCTTTCCCTTTCCATGCATGCATCCTTACGAGATGGAAACATCGATTTCCCCACCACCTCCATGCAATTGCCAGCTATCTCCTTGCTTTCTATACATACTGCAATCATATTTACACTGATAGTTTCTATTCTTAGATTTTGCTTTTTCCCAGAATCATGTCTCGACTCCCATTCCTCTCGATCTTGGCTGGATTCACATTATGCTCCTTGAATGCTATTTAATTCTTGTCATGCTTGTGTTAGCTTCATTTCAAAAGTCTGTCTCAAAGAATCTAGGAAGTTTGTTCCAATCCAGAATTCCACACAGCAAGTTCTCTCATTTGTTTGAAAGATACAACACCCAAAAAGTTACTCTGTTTTAGAAATCATCATCTTTCTATAATTTCCTTATGCTTTTAACATTTTCATTTTGGTTTACATTCTATTTTTCCTGGACTTACAGAGGAAACTTGGTAGGGACCTCATGGGCCTCTTCTCTAGCCCTCATGCCTCATTCTCAAACTTACAGGCAACTTTGGTAGGGACCTTGTTGGGCCTCTCCTTCGGCCCTCCTTTGCATTCTTGTCAACTCGGGTTGAGTGGCTAGGACTTCTACGTTGTATCTTTGGCCAAACCACTCTATGTTTACTTCAAAGAGTGATAACAGGTCAGGGTTCTCTCTCAGGGCCAACTCTTTTTCATCATCTTCCACTCCTTCCAAGTAGTTTAGTTCCTCTGCATATGCAATGGTCGGTTGGCCAGGCTAATCTTGTCCTTTCCTACTACCGCGTTACATACCTTCTTCTTTCCATCCCCGATTGCAATCCCCTTAGTTTCCCAATTGTGTTTAATTTTTCCACTCTTGAGCCATGGTCTTCCCAACAACATGGGATACGCTCCTAAGATCTCATCCATCTTCATGATGACTATGAATACAGCGGTGAACATACATCCTGCTACTTCAATTTTTTCTCCTCTAATGATTTTGACTTATTGAACCCTTCGTTGATCCACCATCTTGTTCATCTACCTTCACCCCCATAGCCATGAAGCATTCCCGAGTGACGAGGGAGTGAGGACACGATGAACTAGCTTGTGCACCCACATCAAGGAGTTGTATTACAGCTCGAAGGCCCAACGACACTTGATTTAGCAAGGCTAAGGTGAGCTCTTGATTTGAACACTTTGGATGATGCATTTGTTATCCCTTGGTTTAGGTGGTGTCGACTTCTACATCCCCAGATTGTAGGTCCACTGCCTTTTTGTGGAAACACTCGTCAAGTATCTAGATGTATAGAGATAGTCATGAAGCCTCTTTCTCATGAGACCGATCATGAATTGATCGATGAGCAATAAGTCATCTAGACTTTCTCTAGGATTACATCTTATATGGAGATACTTGGCTTTGGTAATGTAGTCCTATCCCACATGGTTTCACCTTCCTCTTACTTTTAGGGTGTAGATTTGCATAACCCATGGGGCTCCTTTGGCTCCCGTGGGTGAAAATATCAAAAGGAAAAAGTGTCTCAAGGCCTCATAGTTAGACTTTTCAAGTGGGTTTAGTGCCCTAAACTGCCACTAGCATGCTTTGTCTTCAAGGCAAAGTCCAAATGAGTAGATCTTAGTTGGATAATCAATACTTTCCATGGCTTCACAAACTTGATCAATTCCTAGCTTCTCAGCTTGGTTATCTGATATTATGTTGACTCCAGATCCTTCGTCTAGGATGACTTGTGACACCGTCTATCCACTTATTTTTACAGTCACTTTTGGAATAGATATGTTATAGTCCTGAGCTATTTCCACATTTCTACATTCTACAAGCAGCTTCTCCCTTTCCTAACTTGGCGTAATTTGGCTTCTACTCATTCTTCCTTTTTCTTTATTGTTATCTTTTTTCTTCTCATGACCTTCTCTTGTCAATTCTTTTATGTAGACTCGCTCTGGATTCTTTTCCACTTACTTTTCCAAGATGCTTTTCCTACTCTTGGCTATTCTAGGCTTTATTTGGCCCTTCTGTATCCCCTCTTTAGTCATCTTATCATCACCTACTAGTGGCCGCTTGCCTGATGCAATGTCTTCTTCTTTTCTTGACCAGGTTTGTCTTATCCGGATTAGTGCTAGCATGCTCATTCTAAAGTGGGCTTTCCTACATCATCCACACCGTTCCTTATATATTCTGCACAAGTTTAGTGATAAGTTTTTGATCCCATTACTTCCCTTCCCATTGTTTAGGCTTTTGCTTTTCTTTCGAATTAGCATCCCTGCTGCGAGTCATAGTCTTGACAGATTCTTACAACTTTGTCACTACCATTACTACTGGTGGCTCTTCTTAATGCTCCACTCCCCATATATCCACTATCACTGTATTTACTGATGCATCGGCTCCTGATGTCTTTGCCTCCCTTTGTAGCCTTGCTTCTTGTAATTCCCGCTAATGACATTGTAGTATGGGACATTCCGTTTAACTAGGGATACAGTAGTAGCATATTAGTCTAGCTCCTCTTTGTCCAAATCTTACACCTCCTCCTCTTCCATAAGGTTTGTTGTTTTGAGGTCCAGTGGCAACTTGATTGACGGCGACTGAAACTTGTTGTTGCTATCATTGTTGTTGCCTTTCCACCACTCTAGAATTCTTGTTCCAAGTGTTGTAAAACAATGTGTCAATGGTGTGGTTCCTATTATTGTGCAAATAGCACATGGGTGCTGCTGTGTGGGTTTCATCTGACACTCTTCCTTCGTGTGATCCTGGTTATTACACTTTATGCACCAGACGTCCGATATCAATCTTGATCATGCATGTCCTCCAAGCGGCTAGGGTGGCCTTTAGTTCTTCTTGAACACCCACTGCTTGCTTCCTACCTCTCTTCTTCTGGGGCTTTTTCTCTTCGGTATCCGAATCTTTTCTAGAGTTCGATTCTAAGGCGTCATCGGAATCTGACTCAAAAGTCTCTTCTTCTTTCTTTCTCCTTTTTTCATCTCCCTTCTTTTTCTTATGGGAGTCTTTGCTTGTCTACCTGAAGATCCCTTTGGCTCTAGTTGCTCATGTTACTACCTGTTTAAAGGTGAGGGCCTCTAAATCATAAGAGGCTTCCACCATTTGGACTTTCTCCCTCAATCCTCTCACAAACCACTGACTCAATGTGGCTGGGGCAAGTTTCTTGGGCTAGTCTAGATGTAGTAGCAATGCTCTGAATTCTGTCACATAATCCTCTGTTGGCCTCTTCTTTTGAGTCAACCTTTGCAGCTTTTCCAATACCTCCATGATGGTCTTGTCTCTCTAGAATCTTTTGAGGAAAGCCTTCTTCAATTCCTTAAATGTCTGGAAGTGCTCCAGACCATATTGAGCATATTAGCTTGTGGCCTTTCCACCTAGGGTTCTTGCAAAGTACTCTATTTCCTGTGGGGTAATGGGGCTCAGGTGGCCAAGAATGTGGTCTTGAAGGCAAATATGTGAGCATCTGGATCTTCCTCACTCTTGCCCTTGAACTTTGGGTATTTGAGAGACATCCTTCCTCCAACTCTATCGGTTCTTCTTCTTCTTGATCTCCCTACCTCTTGTTTTGAAGCCGTGGTGTTCTTCCTCTCCCTCCTGATTTCTTAGAGGTTCTTGATTTTGCCATTCTTGCTGGCACAAAATCCCTCATGGAAGTCTTCTTGGATGATGCAGATGCCCATCACTTTCTAAGGCCTCCGACTACGTGCTGATGGTACCACATTGCTCTGCTTGAGCTTTCTTCATTCTCCATGCATTGTCCATTGCACTCCTATTACTCCCTCGTGAACAAACCCAAAACAAGGACATGCACACTTCCTCTCTTGATCTACCCCAACTAGATTATCTATTCAAACTTGCTATGTAGAACTAACCTCTACCTTCCTACTTCCCTTCCTACCATACCACTCCACTTCCTACTACCAGTCCCAAGCAGGATCCCCAAAAGTGTTGGTGTCCAGTCAAGACTCGGCACTTGCGGGGTTCTAGAGACCACTTAGTTGGCTCCTAAAGAGCAGCGACTAATACAACTATGCCCAATATGCGACAAGCCAAAGCTGGTGTGTTGAGTTACCAGTCTGCCTAAGCTTGGGGATTTAGTCGTGATTGCGCACGAGTTAGTATCTAGATCCTTCTTGATTTTTGATAGAAGTTGATGTTCAGACATGCATAGATCCTTCTTGATATTCCGGATAGGAGTTACATCTAGACATGCATAGATATTTCCTGATTCAGGATAGGAGTTACGTTGAGATAGGCATGCAATTGACATGAAATGGATAGAGCTATGGAGTGCAGAATAGAGATAAGACAGCGACTAATACATAAGACATTCTTAAATATTAGCTTAATCTCCCACACATACAATACAATTGCAATGACTCAGCTCATGAACTCCCGAGCTCAACTATCCATTCATCCATTAGTCTCTCCCCCTATTTGGGAAACAATCCCCTTTTTCTTCTTACATTAATCCGGGTACTACCCATTTGCAAGAAACCGTTATTACAAGAGTTATTACAACAAGAAAACTTAACACATAATAGTTTGTTACACATGGGAAGAATTCTGGGCAGCGGCTCGATGGGCTAGTTAACCACCAACACTTACCTAAGGTTAAGGTTACTCACCTTATCCTAGTCAAAAAAAACCTTTACTTCTTTGGATGTTACCACGGTTTTTCTCAAGGAAATCTTTAGATTGCATGGATTATCCCATAGGATAGTAAGTGGAGTTTACCTCTAAATTTCAAATTGCTTTTTTTGGAGCCATGGACATCCACCATAGATTTAAGCTCAGCTTACCATCCAATGATAGACGGCCAAATAGAGAGTAAATCAATTGATTGATGATACTTTGAGAGATTATTGTGGATATGAACCTTGTTAATGGGTGAACTACATACTATGGTAGAGTTTGCTTCTAATTCATTCCATCATAGGAGCATAGGAATGAGTTTGTTTAAGTCTCTATATGGACAACAATACCTCACACCTTTAACATAGTCTAGTCCTATGATCAGAGTTGAGATCTATAAATAAATGCTCAATGAGATAGATCATCAACATGACATTAAAGCAACCTAGGAGGATAGACAAAAGCAATATGCAAATGTCTAGAGTTTTGAGAGAGAGGTGACATGGCATTTCTATGTGTAAGACCCAAGAGGAGTTCCTTATCCCTTGGGAAATATAAGAAGTTATCACCAACGTATTATGGACCGTATTTAATAACAAGGTAAGGGATCAAGCTTTATGAGCTACTACTACCTTACTTAAAGATTCACAATGTGTTCCATGTCAACTTACTAAAGAAGTATGTGTCAAACCCCAACCACATCCTTGACAAGAGTAAGTTGCCTCTCCAACCCAAGATCAATTTCAGTTAGAGCCTAAAGAGATCTTAGATGTGTAGGAGAAGCCTCTTTGAAATCATACCCCAAAGGAATTCCTAATCAAGTGGAAGTTTTATCCAATAGAGAATGCCACTTGGGAGAAAGAGGATGAATTCATCAGAGATTATCCCCTCTTTTAGAGATGAGGACATCTCAAGTACTTAAGTAGGGGAGTATGTAAGGTACCTCCCTACATGTATCCTAGTTATATCAAAAATATGTATTTTTCTAGTGTGAATCCATGGTCAAGTAGGTTGAGGATAGATGTAAGGAATATGTATTTTTCCAGTGTGAGTCCATGGTTAAGAAGGTTGAGGATAGATGAAAGGAATACATATGCATAATTTTGTAGTACTACAAGTGCTAGTACTACACATGTATCACACAAAGGGAAGAGGAAAAGGTAGATCAACATTTTGTGCTGCAAGAAGGTCACTCTTATGTGGATGGTGACTCTAGTGGATCCAAACAAAGCCTTAATGAGGAGCTTGGCATTCCATAAGTTATTATTCTTGGTGCGCATAGAGAACTTTAGGACATTTGACATTGATCCAAGTGTATACAGGTCTACTCGGGTTAGATACCCTATTGACAGGTTGAGATATATGATGGATATACAGCCCATCACTATGATTATATGGTTAAAGCCATAGAAAACATAGAACCTACTTATTTTGAGCATGCACTTAGAAATCAAAAATTGGAAGATGCCATGGATGAGGAGATGGTAGCTTTGGATACAAATATGACATGGTACTTAGTACCTTTTTTGGTACTCATCCATCCGTTGGCAGTCGCCACCGCCCAGCCTCGCCGCCCAGTGTATCCGTTGGGCAACAAACTCTTGGGTTTGAATCTTCTTTCTTGTAACAACTTTGTAACTGATCTTGCCAACAATTAGTACCCGGGAAGAGGTAAAGGTAAAGAAAGTAAGGGGAACTATCCGGGGGGGATAGAGGAGAGAGTAGAGAGTGACTACTAAGTGTGCTACTACATTGTACTATTGGGTTAAGCCTTTACTTGAGTAATACAATGATTTGTCTGTGAAATTATCTATTTTGTATTGTATAAGTCTATCTAATTCCTAGTCTGTGTTAAGTACTTTCCTATCTGGACATGTCTTCTAGATGTAGGAACTAACCTATGTGCTGTCATGACTAACTCCCTTAACTTAGGCAGATCGGTAGCGCAATGCACTAGCATTAGCTTATCGCATTGGGCACAGTTGTATTAGTCGCCACTCATCCGGATCCAATTAGGTGTTTCAGAACCACGCAAGCACGGCGGACACCGACACTTTTGGATTGAAGGATTTTGTTGAGCTACCCTAGGAGGAACTCCAATAGAACTACAAAGCTACGGAGCAACTGGAGTAGCTCTAGAAAAGTCAAACACCATCACACTCCTATTGGGCGATGAGAAGAGGGTGTTCAATCCCCTCTATGTGGATGAAGTCTTCAAACTACCGGGGCTGAAGGGGAAGGCGAGGTCAAGCTAGGAATGAAGAAGACCTGATAAAGGAGTTTGGCCCTCTTGAAGGTAAGGCAAAAGAGTTTAAAATTACAGGAATGCCAGATGAGGACCGGCAAAAGCATATGCGCTTTGTGGTGGATATGATCAATCTCACCCACAAGCCATACTGCGTGTGAAGAAAAGCATTCGGATTGGTAAAGACAACTAAGGTGGGAACAAAAGTGGCTTGGGCGGAGGTGCTATACAACAATCTAAAGGATCGGATCGGGAAGGTCAACCAACCCAAACACCAAAACAAAGATTATCCCTTACCTAACAACACTCTTTAAAGCACAAACAGGAGTTGGAAAAGAGGAGGAGGCAAGCCACAAAGAAGACACAGGGCACAAGGAGGATGCAATAGCAAAGCCCTAGCAAGAGGGGAGTTCTGGATAAACACTGTCCGAAAAGAAGAGAGCAGTTGAATTTGGAGAGAAGAAGAAGGGTAAGAAGGGAAAAACATCAGAGGAAAGAAGCAACAAACAGCTCAAGGAGGACTTTGCCCGCCGACATCGGCAGCAGCAGCAAGTTCATTCTTTCATAGAAGCTAGAGGAGCAAGCAGGAAACCTCAACCAAAAGAATACCTGCATCTCAAACAAGCACCGCAAGAAACCTCAAACATAGAACAAGCATCGGGGAGGAAACCTCAACCAGCAGAACTCCTGCACCTCGAACAGGCACAGCAGGAAATCATCATCATCGAACCCCTACACCTTGGAACAAGCAAGCCCCCTTGCACCCCTTCTTGCACATTTTTCAGAGTCCATTGAAACAAAATGGGTGCAGGGATACCTCAACTATCTAACCAAGGTGCATGACAAATGGATTAAAGGAAATAACCAAGCTACATGCAGTGGTCAGGAAGCAGGTGGCCATCATCCAGGCAATGAGAAGCCAGTAGGAACCCTTGGAGGAAGAGCTGAATAGAAGAAGGAGGGAAGCGGGCCAAATGGATGAAATGCAAAAAGAAAATGAAGAAACAAAAAAGGAGATGGTGATGATAAAAGGGGCCTTAGCCTGGACTAAAGAGACAAACAGGCAAGTGAAGGACAAAGTAAACAGGTCCAAGGAAATCCAAGCAAGGGCTGAAGGCCAAAGCCTTCTACTGAGATACAAGGTTGGTAATTAGCCAGCTTTTCTCATAATATATATAACTTTTTGAGTACCTCTTACATAACAGGTTATTTGGCTACTCCCGTGTGTAGTAGGGAGTGCCTTTATTAAGCCCAAAATGGGGTTAACATTCCCTTAAAGAATATGGTCAAATATTTGGGGCCTATAAGATGTCTTTAAAAGCAAGGATGCCACTTTTAAAGTGTCACTGTTACACCTGTAGCTCCAAATTTAAATTTTTCCTTCTTTTGCATATCCCATCTTGCCTCTTTTGTAGAACCCATTTGATCTCCTCCCATAGCCTCCCTCCCTCTTCTTAAGCTCCTCCCATAACCTCCCTAACTCCTCCCATAGCCTTCTTTTGCATATCCCATTTTTTCCTCTTTTGCATATGTAGAACTAATTTTATTTCCTCCCATACCCTCCCTCCCTCTTCTTAAGTTCCTTCCACAACCTCCCTTGATCCTCCCATATCCTTCTCCCCCCTATCAAGTGCCTCCCATAGCTTCATTCCCCTCTTTCAATCTTTAGCCTCCATCTCTCCCATATTCTTCCCTTCTGTCAGGTATTTTTCTCATGATTAAACACCTCTATCCTCTCTTTCTCTTCTTTCTTTTACCTTTGTTGCTCTTCTATTGCTAGCCACTAGCTTGCTCCTCTCTTTTTCAGCTCCCATCATTGAGCTATTGTAGCACACCTTTTGTATCCATCGCTAAAAGATCCTTAACCACACCTCTAAGCTAGTTTAACATCCTTATCAACTCTAACACACCTTTGAAAGCTACTCTCTCACCCCTTGGCACCCCTATATGGTCTCTCTACCCCTCTAAATTCTTATAATCTATAGAACCTTTGCAAATCTCTATAGAACCCCCTCTTAGATTTGTAGCACCCATTTATGGTCTTTGAGTGTCCTTTCGCTTCTCTGATACTTCTTTTCCATCTCTACACCACAAAAGCTTTCACAATTGGCCCCTTCTGGTAGTAGAAGACCAAAATCCATCATTGGATCCAGGTGCTCAAGCAATGATAATGGAGGATGACGGGTTTCTACCGAGTTTGGTAGGCTTATGTGGGTCATTATGTAACCTTCGATCAAAGGGGCACATAACATTCCAATAAGATTCTCGAGCCATTGGAAGCCTGGTAGGATCCTTGATTTACAAATTTGCAAGGATGGAAAGAGACTTATAAAATTTCAACATGTCTACATACCATCACTACTAAAGTTGGAGCCACAACATAGTACAAGACTTACAACAAACTGTAAGTACACAATCGGTGTCAGTGGCTTGTTGCATGTTTCCTTTTAATGATTTTAGCATTCTAAGATTTGTGTATCTTGTTTTTATTTTTTTGTTGGTTTGTTTTGATCTATGCTTTATATATTCCTTTTAGTGATTATTAGAATTCTAAGTTTTTTGTATTGGTTTGTTTCGATCTATGCTCTATACATATTCCCTTCAAATTATCTAAAGTGGCACCCCCCCTTGAATGTTTTTAAAGATTTTTGGTTAGTGTTATCGATAAATTTTACTCCCATGCTAATTTTGGTCTCAAACTACCAAATTTGGATATTTGCTATTTTTTGTACCCCTGCTTTGCCATGTTTCCATGCCTACTAGACACCCAAAAAGTGCACTTGAAGTGCAAGCAATGTAAACTATTGAGACACCCTTGTTCGTTCTTGTGCCTTTTTGACATAGTTTGACCTTTTTTCGAATTAATCCAAAAAGCCACATGTTCAAGTGTTTTTGGCTAGAAAGTTGACTAATCTAGGGCTAGCAAGGCCCCATTTTTCCATGCATGATTCTAGAATCCACCCAAATTCCTTAATCTAAACAAAACTTTGAGGGAGTGATATCCTTCACCCAAACTACCTTGGAACTACTTCTATAAGAAGGCTAGTTTCCATGCATAGCTCTATCTCACCCCCCCAGTTTATAGGAATTGGACCAACTCTTGTGTAGAGGAAGTTCTTGACCTATGCTCCAACCTCGTTTAGACATATTTTGATTTAGACAATCGAGCTAGAAGTTGTGTCGGTGCTCAAAAAATGGATCCCTCTTTTCAATTTTCCATACCTAGCTAAATCTCCTTATCTAGGTGGGTTTAGCTCTATTTAGCTAGAATTGAGTATACACTTGTGTACACGGTGCCTTGAGGTACCCATATATCAAGTTTGGGCTTAGACAAACAACTTTAGTCAACTGATTATTTTTAGCAGTTTCATCCCTTTTTCTGGCTAATTTGGTGATTAAATCCACCTAGGTCTAAGTCTTTGAGTATATTTCATGGGGAACTAAAGCCTCATAGCTTTAGACAACATAAAAATATGATATTTCTAACACTTTGTGAAGGTAGCCCCCTAGTGGGAGTGTAATATACTTATACTTATTTTGAATGTATATACTTATATGGGCCAAAGGCCATGTCACATGAATATTTGGTGTGGACATAGGGCTAAGGCCCAAGGCCATAAGGGTTGACATTAATAATGTAGTGTGTAATGGAGCTCTAGTATAGAAGCCAACTATGAGATTAATCATGGAACTAATGACTTAACTATGGAACTAATGACTTAACTAATCAAAGATTAATCATGTTCTTCCTTCATGTAAGCTTCCACGATGGTACCCACAAGAGTGCACATGTGGTACTCCAAGTAATGAGTGCATCTCCTCTCGCCTTGCATTAATATCAAAGCAAGCACTTTAATCCTTTCTTTTGTTCAATGATCTCTTTTCCCCTCCCAAGTCCTAGAATCTCAAGCACCTCTTACTTTGTGAGCTTGGTGGGAGTGTTGAGAATTAGTAAGACTTTCTTGGTCTTGCTACTCACTATATACACCAAACAAAGTGGAGGAAAATACAACGAGGCAATGGATTCCAAGGTGATAGCATGCAATTTTTGTGCAAACAGAGTCGTGATGATCTAGCATCTCCAAGGCTTTAATAACAGTTCATTCATAGTTTCTTTTTGAAGCAAGCAAAGCTCAAAACTTGTTGTATAGTAGATGGACGCTTCTTGAGCAAAGAGCAGCATCAACGATGGTATTTTCAAAAGCAGCATTGGCGTTGCTTGGTGTAAGCTAAAATCCTTAACTAAACTTAGTTAAGATCTTGGAAGTTTCCAAGAAACAGAGGAAAACTTAGCAAGAAAAAAAGGGTGCAATCTGAGGTAACTAGGACAACATCGACAGGGTGCGATTGTAGAAATTTAAAGTGGCAACCTTCGTTTTCTTCATGCACAACCATGGTATGGTGTTTAATGTGTGGATCTTGTTATTGGTGAGTGCTTCGAGCTTTGGAAGCTTTCTTGATTAAGATGTAAAGCTATCTTCTCCCTTTGGTTACAAACCCTAACCATGGAGGGAATTCTCAAGCACTATTCATGAGATCTTGTCAAAAGATTCTCCATCTTTCTTGCCATTCTCAAGAGTTCTTACATAAAGCATGGAAAGGGAGCTTGATTACAAGCATTAGGAAGGTTTTTTAATAAATCATCAAGATCTTGCTTAAATTCAAGCATTAGCATGGAATTTCATGGTTATAACACAAAAGAGCAATTCTATTTGCATTAAAAAGGCTTTCTTGAAGCTAGCTTGCATTAAAAGTTTAATTCTTGAAGCATTGGTCAAGGATTCTCGTAATTCCTTGCAAGAACATAGGGTTATGGAATATGTGATGGCAAACCCTAACTCTAGGGCAACATAAGCAAAAGGCTTTTGCTAATACTTTCTTGGAATGCCATTAACTGTTACAATATTCATTGCAATGGCATTGAGAGGCAAATGTTTTGATGCAATGATTGGAATTTCAATGCATTCTTGCAAAATTGATGGCATTGGCATGTTTCTTACAGACATTGGATGAAGATTCATGTGATTTGGTGCATTTGGATCACCTATGTTGTCTTTTAAGCTTTGTAAGAGGAAAATGAGATCTTATGCTAAAGAAGGCAAAGTTTAAATCTATTGGTGATGCAATGGTGATCAATGATGGTGCAATGGGAAGATTATAAGCATGAGTTCATGCACCAAATATAAGTGGCTTGAGTCTATCTTTTGAAGCAAAATTTCATTGTAATCTCCATTCCAATCTAGAATCTAGTATGTGGAAGAGGAGTATCCATGCCTAGATGAGTAAGAGGGAGCCATGGGGGAGTGTTTTCATGAATCTTCCATGCCATGAGTGCCTTGAAAAAGTGGTAAGGAGGAGGAGTAGGTGAGTTGGAGAGGAGGGAGTGAAAGTAGCCACACAACATTGAATTTCTTCTCCATTGGCTACTTGGCAACATTGTTCACTTGGCAAATGATTTGGTGCAATCAAATGGTAATGATGGGACATATGCATGATGCATATTGGTGTTTGCACACTCTTGGATACCTATTAATTGTTGGATCGAGCATTTCATGTTAGGGATTTTTTTGCATCGATTTTGGGGGAAACTATGGTGAAATTTTATAGTTGAGGAGTCAAAATATATAGTTGAATTTTACATAAAAGTCAAAATAGAGAATACATTGGAAGGCATCCTAGAGTTGTTCTCAAGATCTTTACATTGCGCTATAAATCATCCCATTTGGATCACTTATTGGCGATATATTGCCATTTTTCTATTTTCAACTATGAATCACAAAAGTCAAAATATGGTGTGGTTAACTTTGGATTGAAGTGAAATAGCCTACATATTGGGAAAGTAGAGATCATATGCTTTCTTTCAAGCTAAAGAAATCCTAAATCTGACATTGTTTTGGGGTTCAACCACTTGTAAAATAGGTTTTCAACTATGCTAAGGGGAAGATCAAAGCAGTTTTCAGAGTTGCAAGATGCCAATGTTGAGCATGACAATATGGATGCAATTGATGAAGAGAATACTCAAGCGCATTTGGGTGATGTTAGTTTCAATACTATGGATCAAATGCATGACATGAATGAGAATGTGGATACCCATGCATGAATGACTGTCATAAACCCTCTAATGAGCATGGAGATGCAATCAATGATAATGATGATGCATTCTATGATGGAGGGCAAAATGGATAGTTTCAACAAGAAACAAAAAATTCTGATTGAAGGAATGATGGAAAAATTTAGAAATGAGCTAAAGATTGAAGGCATGCATCATGGTGGCAAATGATCTTTTGCTGCAACTCATGGTGTATCCAATGCATGGTACACAAGGAGTGGGTTCTTCTTCTAGGGTGTATGAAGAAACGACATTTTAATCAAGACAACCCGTGGGTTTTTCAGTTGGCAATGCAAGTGAGGGTGGTCATGCTAATAAAGAGAATCATCCACCACCATCACAGTCCATGGGAGGAAATCATTACCAAATGCCTTCTCCATTACAAAATCAAGACAAAGGTAGACATGTGACCTATGATTTCACATGCATGGAGTGGCATTTGGAATGATAGAAGACCTTCTACAAGGATGAATTTGGAAAACACTAATGAAGAGAGGGATGAGTTCAAAGGGGTCAAAGACAAAGTAGTTCTCACCAAATTCAAAGGAGAGAGTAATCCCAATGAGGAGTTTGAAGAACGAGTCAACAACATGGACATGTATTTTTAGTTCAGTTAAAGGAGTGAAAGGGCCAAAGTCTATTTTGTCACTCTTCACCAATATACTCACTCTTAGTGGAGACATGTTTCTTCTCATGATTATGAGGTTACTACTTGGAGGCCTTTAAAGAAGAAATAAGGGAGATTTTTACATCATAATTGCACAACAATACTCACACCGGTTTCTTAATCTTGCTTTGCATCATGTAGAAGGGGTGAGTGAAAAGTACCAAATGATCAAGTACATCAAGGGCTTGAAGCCTAGCATTGGTACCAATGTGAATGCTTAAAGGCCTCTTTCACCTATGGAGGCTATGATGTTAGTAGACATATGAGGCTATGATGTTAGTAGACATATGAGGCTATATATGCTCATAATTGGCAATACAAAGACCCCCAAAAGAGTGTTTTGATTCCTAGCTCTCATGTGAAGGATCCATATGAGGAGAAATATGCTTATAATTGGCAATACAATAGGCTCCCAAAAGAGTGATTTAATTCCTAGCACTCGTGTGAAGGCTCCATATGGTTCTACAATGAGACCTTCCATTTCGAGGTAGCCCACGATCTATAGAAGAGATGCAAATCAAACTTCATATTTGGAAATGCTTCTTCTAAGGGTTCAATAGGGGATGGAAAGCCTTCAAGTGGTGTGACCAAGAGCAATGTGATTAAAGAGTATCGTGTTAATGAGCTCAAGAGCCAAGAGCAATGTGATTAAAGAGTATCGTGTTAATGAGCTCAAGAGCAAAGGCTTATGTTTCAAACATGGGGAGAAATGGAGCAAGGATCACTATAAAGTATGCAAGGCAAAGAAGCTATCTTTGATCATGATTCTCATGGAACAAGATAATGAAGGACTTGAGGATGATAACTTTTTTGGATTGCAATGAGCATGAGGATGATGATCATGATCATGAGCTTAGTGGGGAGTTTCATTTTGGATTGCAATGAGCAAATGTCTCTACCTTGAAGAGATACTTTATCTCTTCTATTTCCAAGTATGTCTATGTGGATAACGAGAACCAAGTTTTCAATATTGTGACCAACTTAGGGTCAAGCACAGTCTCGAAAACCCAACTATGTTTTAAATGGATATATGAGATTTGGGACTCTATTCCTATAGAGATGTTTGCGAGAATTGTTACATTCCATGTGAAGAACGTGATGCTGACTAGGTTATGAAAGAGCTTAGGCAGAGGGAGAGAGAGCCTTCTCTAATTCCCAACCTAGAGTAAGATTTGTCAGTTTGGTTCTACTTCATTGGATGAGAATGCAAGAGTAAATGAGGATGAAGCAATCTTCAAAAGGATGTGGGATATTGCCTCCAATGGGTTCCCAAAATTCACTTATCATTGTGCTCCCTTAGAGATAAGAAAGCCTTCAACACCTCCTCTTCCTCACAGATTCACACTAATTGATCCTCCCAATGTGACCTATAATGAAAGGCCATGTGCTGTATCAATATATTAATACAATGGTTCCACCTAATTCTTTTGGATGAACACATGTATGCATATCCTTTAGCTATGAGTACACCAATGGTCTCAACAATGGCTTCTACTCCTATGGGACCAATGTACATGATTGGAGAGGTCTAAAGTAATGGCACCATGACATCACCGTGTTATGGCTCATTGACAACCTCTCTAGAACTCTATCATTTTAGCAAAATTGGAATAAACAACAACCATCGTATGGGACTTACCTTGCTTCCAGTTCACCACCAAAAAAGTTATGGCTCATTCACAAGCTCACTAGAACTCTACCATTCTAGAAAAAATGGAATAAACAACAACCATTATAAAGGAATTACCTTGCGTGTGGCTCGAGATTCACAACCTCTAAGATCCACCAATGGTTGCTAGCTCCAAGCTCTTATGCTTTCTTCCTTTTTGTCACCACTAAGAAGATACTCCACCTCCCCACAAGGACTCACCTCTCTCACTCTCACTCACCTCCCTAAGGACTCCGCCTCCCTACAAGGACTCACCTCTCTCACTCTCACTTTCATTCTCACTCACTCACACAATGAGCAAGAGGCATATGTACCAAGAATCACATGCTCAAGGAACCTAACATTTTTTCTTATGTGGCATCCTCCCTTTGCTTCCCCTTTTAATTTTCCTTTTAATCATTGTCACACTCCTTTTCTCTTAAAGGGCTCCTAGAACATCTCGACCTTCCCCAAATGGGAACTTGTAATAGAGGTCCCTCAGGGTCACTTACTCCAAGGTGTGGCCTAGTGAGAAAAGGCTTACAAAGTATAAGGACTTTTCATATTTTTGAAAAGGGACATTTTATGCATTAGGATTAGTGAGTGAGTGAGGGGGATATTGTCACCCATTAGATAGGAAGCCTTTTATGGCTCATTTGCGTGTTTTTGGTTGTCACTTCTGCTCTTGTGCTTGAGCAACAATGCAATAAGCTTGATGATAAGGTAGTTAAATGCATATTTGTGGGATACAGTTCATAAAGCAAGGGATATAGACTCTACCATTCGGCCTCAAAGCAAGGGATATAGACTCTACCATTCGGCCTCAAAGCGGATTTTGGTAAGTAGAGATGTTGTTTTTGTTGAAAACTTAATTCATCCCATGCTTTCATGCAAAAAACAACAGAATGTATGCTCATAGGACATGTTTGATTCGCTCCTACCTTTGTTTAATGGAGGGAAGCCATATGTAGAGCAATTGAATGCTCAACCAAATGCTAAAATTATGCCTTTGCAGGTGCAAAATCAGCCTGCAAATCAGCCTTTTGATGAGGCAATTATTGAGGATATAGTGGATGAGGAGAGAGTAGCCATAAAAGAATCTAAGCGTATGCCAAAATGGCTTGTGTAGACATTGAGGGATAGCAAGTTGGCAGCTCCTTTACCTAGCAAAACTTGTGCAGGTTCTCATCATGCAAATTATTCTCATGTGGCCCATGTTCTCATTCTCATGTGGCCCATGTTCTCATTTCTACTTTATGTAATAAGGAGGAACCGGTTTCCTTTAAGGAAGCACAGGCTGATGATCATTGGATACATGCTATGCAGGATGAGTATAACTCTATACTCAAGAATGACACTTGGTATTTGACAGATCTACCTCATGGCAATACGGCCATTGGTACTAAGTGTGTTTACAAGTTAAAACGTAAAGCATATGGTAGCATTGATCGCTACAAGGCCAGACTTGTTTTGCAAAGGAGTATGCCTAGCAAAAGGGCATTGATTATGATGAGACCTTTGCACCCACATATTGTATGACTACCAATAGGTGTCTCATTACTTTGGCAGCACATCATGGGTGGAATGTACATCAATTGGACATTAAGACTACATTCTTGAATGGTAATTTATATGAGGAGGTGTATGTATCACAGTCTCCTGGTTTTGTTGTGAAAGGAGAAGAGTCTAAAGTATGTAGGTTGAAAAACACTCTTTATGGCCTTAAGCAGGCTCCTAGAGCATGGTATGAGAAGATTCATGCATACTTGGTTGCAAATGGTTTTTGCAACAGTCCATCAGAGAGTATCCTCTATGTGAAAAGGAGTAAGGACACATTTTTGGTCGTCGTTCTATACGTTAATGACATGCTGCTCACAGGACCCGATATAGATCAGATTTCAGCCTTTAAGGTTGATTTGCAGTCATCATTTGAGATGTCAGATTTGGGGCCCTTGCATTACTATTTAGGGATTCAGTTTATGCAACACAATGATGGCATTGCTATGCTGCAGTCTAAATATATACAGAAGCTATTGAAGAGGTTTAATCTTGAAGACTGTAAACCTGTGGTGGCTACACCTATTGAGACAGGTACTCGACTTAGTCTTCAAGATGCAGGAGACTCTTTTGATGCTAGTTTGTATCAACAGGCTATTGGATCCCTTCTTTTTTATGTGTGCAACGCGAGGCCAGATATACAATATGTGGTCTCACAGTTGAGCAGATTTATGCATAGCCCAGCTACGAAGCATTGGCAGGCTGTTAAGCGGGTTTTTCACTATTTACAGGGCACTCAATATTTTGGATTATTTTATCCAAAGGGGGGTGAGTCACAACTGCATGCTTTCAGTGATTGAGATTGGGCTGGATATTATGGCACACGAGTGTCCACTAGTGGGTTTTGCTTTCGTCTTGGTGATTCATGTATATCATGGCTCAGCAAGAAGCAACCTATAGTGGCCACTTCCACATGTGAAGTTGAGTACATGGCAGCTTTACAGCCACAGTTGAGTGTGTGTGGCTCAGACGTCTTATGGCTGATTTGGGTGTTGGATAGTCGTCTAGCACTACGATTTTCACTGATAGCCAGAGCGCATTGGTAGTTGTGAGGAACCCAGTGTTTTATGCTCACATTAAGCACATTGAAGTGCATTACTACTATGTCAGGGAAAGACTCTCTGTAGCAGAGATCAGCTTGGTCTATGTGTCTACACATAACAACATGGCAGATTTATTTACGAAGGCTCATCCTCATGAAAAGTTCAAAGCTTTTCATAAAGCTTTGGGCTTACTGCCTTTTCAAGATTGATCGGCCATACCCTGTACATGTTTACATCATCACTCCAGGGGGGGATTCGTAGCATTATATGGTAGTGATGTGTGTGAACACACTTAGGACCGCCGAGGCACTTTTTTCCTCACTAGGAGGTTTTTTCCCTGTGCGTATGTACATCCTCTTATTTACTCATTTTGGGGTGTGTACTTATCTTTTATATCTGGCATACATTTGTTCATTCTAATCTAGTGAGTTTGTGTACTCTCAAGCTTCTCAATCTTGTGTGTGTGTATTGTTGGCAACCCTAACCCTAATTCCAACACCAGTAAATTGTAATTTTGTTATTTATATATTGTATGCATCCTAATGATGCTATAGGTCTTATTATATATATATGTTAGAACATGACGAACTCAACCAAGAGGCCAAATGCTTGTAAAGGTTATCTAACTAATGAGAGGCGCGGTCTTAAGCCCCCCTTAGGTCACTTACTCCTAAGTGACCCAGTGAGAAAAAGTGTAATAAAGTATACAAGCCAATTTCTCATGTTTGAAAAGGCATACTATCTCTGTACGTGCAACAGAGATAGTGTTTTCTCATGTTTAAAAAAGGAATGCTATCTCTATACATGCAATGGAGATAGTATAAAAGCCAATTTCTCATCTTCTTACAAAGTACAAAAACCAATTTTTTCTGTACAAAAACTATATCCATACATGCAAATAGAGCTAGTGTTTTCTCTACTCTTATAACTCTTTCATGCACTAGGATTAGTGATGAATGAAGAGAAGATTGTCACCCATTAGATTTAGAGCCTACATTGTTTTATCTACTCTTGTAAAACCTTTCATGCACTAGGATTAGTGATGAATGAAGAGAAGATTGTCACCCATTAGATTTAGAGCCTACATTGTTTTATCTACTCTTGTAAAACCTTTCATGCACTAGGATTAGTGATGAAGAGATGCAGAGCCTACGGTGTAACAATGTTCACAAGAGGGATGTGGTGATAAATGAGCTCTCTAGAGGGTTGAGCTCTTGAGATTTACTGTACTTGCCAAGCCCTAGATATAAGTTAGAGAGACAAGGATGTAGAAGATCTTAACATATGAGAACTCTAAATGCGACCAAGAGTTGAACTTAATTCCCAAATGGAGCACAAAATTATAATTTCTATTTGCAAAAAACCAACCTAGATTGCATTAACATGGCATTTATGTTGCAAAAATAAGTAGGATGAATAGGGAACTTTGATTAGTTACAAAATGCTTGTCCTCACCCATGGTATGGATAAGGAGTTTTAAAAACAAGATTGGCCATTCATTCCTCATGGGCAACTAAGATGGCTCCCCATTTTTGATCAAACATAGCTTTTTCTAATCAACCTTAGCACACCAAGTCATAAGGTTGAAGCTTTTCTTAAGACTAATAGAAGAAATCATCAACACCACCGTCTTCAAAGCTATAATATCACACTCCTTTTGACTTGTCTACAATTTTTCCACTTTTTTAGATAGCAGTATGGGCTTACACTAGATCCAATTAGAGCTTTTAAGCTAGGCGCAGGAATGCGCTTCACAAGAACTACATGGTTTCGATGGCTTGAGATCCATGAACTAATATTAAATCCAATTTATTTTGTTTCACCTATAGCACCATAGAAAAACAATAACTAGGGTAACATTCCTCCTCTCTATCTTGCGAGCTTAACAAACAATAACTAATATGATTATACATGTTGTATAGGTTGACATTATATAGGTTGTACAACATGTAAGCATGTTGTGTTAGCATCAAGGCCTCTTTTTTGAAGGGTTAACTCAGGGTAAGCAAGCCGATATAAGCATGCTTTTTCCAACCCCCCCCCCCCCAAAAAAAAACTCTCTTGGAAGATAACAAATGTTTTTTAAATAATATTACTCGCGGTTTGTATGAAATACATAAAAATGAAAACATAAAGAATTGAATGTACAATAAGAAGAATGGAAAAAGGGGGTGATAGATCACCATGTGACCAATACATTCGCTATAATTGAATTTAGGGAAACATGTTTTCCTTTTAGGAGGTGTTCTACCCCCACACCACACACACACTTTTTTTGTGAAAAAGAAGATAAAGCGCGCACGTGCATGCGCGCACACACACACACACAAACTATTCCACCTAAGTCCCCCGCCCCTTCTTGCCCTTCCCCCCTCCAAAACACTCTTCTTAAATTAAACACACACACACACACACCTGAGTCTCAGAAACGAATGTGTTCGTCTCAAACTATTCCACCTAAGTCCCTCCGCCCCTTCTTGCCCTTCCCCTCTCCAAAACACTCTTCTTAAATTAAACACACACACACACACACCTGAGTCTCACAAACGAACGTGTTCGTCTCTGACCCTGGCTCGAAAAACAAAAACAAAAAAACACACACACGCCCGTTCACATTATTGCACGGTTCTTGGTAGTAAAGCCATGTGGGCGGCGGACAATGGTGGAACACCGTGGAAGCGGTCAAAAGCCTGGGTTAGGGTTTAAGTTTATTCTGCTGCGTCTTACTACTCCTTTCCTCTTACTTGCTGTTTCCTGCCGCCTCTCGTCGCCATGGGTCGCAGTAAGTGCCCGATTTCTCTCTTACATGATCAATTTTCCTGTAATAGGCTAGCTTATGCATTGGTTTGAATGCTTCTATAAGCTTCTGCATTGCTCAGGAACAGCTGTTCAGATTCAGAGTAAGATCTCAATGGAGTCCATGTATTTTTAGTTTCAAAATGATGGCTTGTAGAAAATATTAAGATTCTGGTTTGGCCTTGCTTAGTGAAAGAGGACTCTGCTTTTAGGGTTAATGCGCCCTTTCTAGGTGAATTTGACACATTTTCAGGAATCAGAAATGGTTGTGCGGACACCCATCCTGCATGATGTGGGAGTGCACATGGCTGTATGTATCTTTCATTCTGGGATAGTCATGGGTAGGTCTCACACAGTCCTGCGATGGACATGTCAGCCAACTTTTGGTTACACGAATCTCTTAATTGACATGTCAGCCCTACTAGAAGGTCTGACTGGATTCTCTGACCTGTTAACCATGAGGGAGTAGGTTAAGGCATTTGGGAGGCCTTTCCCGCAAGGAAAAGGAGCAGCCGCAAGATCTTTTCCTTGCGGAAGAGCGATCAAAGGCCTTTCTGACCATCATGGTTGTAAGAAGGTGCTTGCTGGCACGTCAGCTTCTTGGCTAGGGTGAGGCAAAATATAGGTTCAGTTTAACCTAGAGCCTATTCACCTCATGAAAAACTCGTCTCAAATTGAAGGGAGAAGTAAAATCACTTTCCAAGAAATAGTTATAATTGGATGAACTATTGAATAAATTGCTTGTTCGATAATTTTGATGGTTACAGGAAAATCTAGGTTCTGAAAATTCTGAAAAATAATAAGGCTTGATTTTATGGCTGGTGGAATCCACAATTGTGACGGACTACAGAATGGTCAAGGGGAATCTGTTCCCCTCTCAAGATAGGGAGCCCCGTTACTGCGAAAAGGACTACTCAAATGGTCAAGGGGAATCTTCCCCCCAAGAAAATGGGGCGATCCAATTTCTAGAGGAGGGGGGGATTCTAGGCTGTCATGGTCTTGGGGAAGAGGAGATTCAAATTTGATGGTGACCTTTGGGGAATTTATGTGCTGTCCCACCAGAAAAGATGGTGACTGCTACTGCTACCTCAGCTCCTTTGGAAAAAAATCTGCAGCTGCTTAGGTGTCGAGACCAGATTCAAAATCTGCTCAGGAAAGAAGACCCAAATGTGTGGCTGAGATCTCCCCCTTCCACCCAAGACCATGTTGGTTACAGCCTAGCCGGCTAGAAGATCTGTTGAGGTACCCTATATTCTGAACAGTGGACTTGGCCTCAGAACTGGTCGGAAGTCTCTTAGTACTAGTAGGTGATGCAGCTGCTTTGATTTGGTGATGTAGCTTCATTTACGATCAAAGTTAGCTCACTATGCTTTGACTTTCCGACTAAAATGGCTTGGAATTGATATGCACTGCCCTTCACGGCTGTTCATTCGAAGGTCAGCGCATTGCTTCTCATCAAAATCGATGACAAGAGACCTGTCACCTATGCTACTATAGTGGGAGGTGGTTGATTCTTGGGCACATGAGCCTCTAACAAGCTAGTCGGAGTACATCTTTGAACAATGAAATACTGGGATGTTTTATTGGACTGGGGAGAAAACTTGTGATGTTCTAATGGATTGGGGAGTGCAAGAAAGAGATTAGGGTTAGGGTTAGGGTCAGAGATGCACTCAAGTGGAGTACCACACGTATGCACTCGAGGGAGTACCTCCATAGCCAAGAGCTTGGGCTCAAGATTTGTATTGATGATTGTAAAAAAGTAAGTGTCCATCTTTCCTAACTCACTTAAATGGCCTGTGGTGTGTTCACATGGCCTTTATTTACATTTCCGGGCGTCCATGGCTAATTTCCCAGTTTATGTGTTCCCCTTCATTACAAACCATCCCCACCTGAATGGTTTTGTCCTCGGAACCTTTGATTAGGATCAAGGGTTGGGTGCAACATTATGGAGAACACAACATCTCCTCAATTTCCAAATGTAAATGTAGCATTTTGAGGGTAAGATCTTCCAAAAGAGTATGCAACTCTTGCATTGTTGTAATTCTGCATAAGACATTCCCAAATCAACTCCTTGTCTTTGCTCCATGAAGGTACATGCCTCTCTCAAAGCTCATTCCAACCATTGAGCTTGCCACATAGACATATAGACTGAAAACAATGAATTTTCAAGAATTTCTAGCAAGCCTATCACTGTAATACCTTCCCATTTTCAAGAATTTCCAACAAGCCTATCACTGTAATACGTCCCCATTTACTTCATCAAAATCATCCAACTACCCTTGGTGATGCTTCATCATAGAAGCAGGTTGCCATGAAGCCTCTTCGTTGTGCAATCCTTTTCATTTGACAAGGTATTCCGCAAGAGTTCGATTACGAAGAACCCTATCTCTTTTGCTTAAAATTTTCTCCGGAAGGTATTCAACCAATCCTTCTTCATCCAAGGGAGGTAATCCCTCATGAACAACTACTTTTGGTCCCACATAAGCTTTCAAGTGTGACACATGAAAGACATAATGAATCATTGTTGATGAAGGTAACAACAATTGATAGGCTACTTCACCAACCTTCCTCAATACTTTGTAGGGTCCATAATACCTTTGAACCAGTTTGGTATTGGTGTTGTCTTTGAGCGATCCATATCTTGATTTTGGCAACCTCAAGAACACATAGTTGCCCTCCTTGAACTCCAAGTGTCTTCTATGCTTGTCCACATAATACTTCACACTCTCTTGGGCTTGCTTCATGTGCATCTTGCATTTTCTTGGCTTGTAACTATTTGGTTCTCCATGCTTTTTTCACATGATAGAACTCATGCTCACATGGACAGGATGATGGACATATGGAAACCGGGTTTCTAAGGTTGGAATTGGAAAAAGCACTTGTTTGGGTCAAAAAGCAAGAAAAAGTAAAAGTCAAACAGGGCCAAAAAGCAAGGCCTTGAAGTTGTAAAAGCATAAATCAAGAACTTTGACTATTTTTAAAGTAAAAGCAAGGAGGCAAAGCAAAAGCGTGGAAAAAAAAACAAAGGTTAGGGAATAAAGCAAAAGCATCGTAAAAAGTAGGCATCCCCTCAAGTATTTAAAGGAACATACACCCTCTTGGTGGATCATAGAAGAACTCTTGGAGGCTCATAGAAGATTCGTGGAGAACTTGAAGGAGAGCTTGTGGGGACTTATCATCCTCTCCACCACCTCGCGCCATCACCTACAGCGTCGCCACCTTTAGTTGTGCACCTTCAGCTCTGCACCCTTTCCGTAAGCTGTGCCGCCTGCACCTCCATCCGCCGCCTTCCATTTATGTGCGCCGCCAATTAGCAGCCAGCAGCCGCCTTTGCTACTGACCAGTCTGCACGGCCAAACAAAGTCAGCCGCCTACAATGCTCTGCCCAGCAGCACCTTCTACAGCACCTGCCTTTGTTCAGCAACGCTATTGCCACCTACAGCAGTGCCGCCTCCTACCTGGTTGTGCCTCCGCCTTGCTGCTCATGTGTGCATGTGCATTCAGCTGTTGCTCGTGTGCACCTTGATGAACCAGGCTGCGCCACCTTGAGAGCAGTGCTGCCTCTGTCCAGCAGTACCGCCTATCACCACTGAAGATGCCACTTTTGCACGCGCATCGCCACTGCACTGCGTGCCGCTAGTGCTACTTCTGCCCTGTTAACGTGCTCCTCTGTGTTGCCTCCGCTCAGTGTGCCACCAGTGCCGTCTCCGCCTTGTAAACAATGCTTGCACCGCAGCAGCAGCCCCCTCCTCAGCAGTTCTCTGCTTTGTGCCTCTCTATCGTCTCATTTTGAGCATCGCTTGCACCTTGACCACTGCCTCAGTTGGACCTTGACCACCTTGACCACATCAGCACCCTCGACCTCGGCCCGACTAGACATCGACACCTTTGTTTGATATTGTATTCATTTGTTGTATTGGTCCTAGCTTGGAAAAGCCCGTGGATTGTTCCTGAAATAAATTCTTTATGAGGAGGCGGGGCCTATTCCCCGCTCAGTGTGGTGTCCCGTGTGAATCCCCTATTCCCATCTTTCTCTCCCCCTTCTCTCCCAATCTTTATCTCTCGTACATGTGGTTGAATCTGTCATTGCACGCACTGTTGGGCTTACATGGCCTCTTCTTTTACATTTTGATTCACCACATCTTGCTTGATGACCATCATTGGCATGTTCAATTTGTATCCATATACTGCTTCAAAAAGGAGACATGTCAATGCTCTCATGATGGGTGCTATTGTATGCAATGCAAATTCAACAAGAGGCAACGACTCATCCCATTGGGTCTCATAGCAAAAGTGCCTCAAATAGGTCTCCACTCACTTATTCATCCTTTCCGTTTGACCATCGGTCTTCGGATGATAAGCGGTGCTAGGCATCAACTTAGCACCCATGATAGCAAACAATGTGCCCCAAAATAAGCTCATGAAATTGACATATAGGTCACTCACAATCTCCATAGGCATACCATGCATACTCCACAAATTGCTTGGCAACCAAAGATGTTGATCTTGGTAGGGATGAAATGAGCAACCTTTGGCATACGATCCACCACCACATACAAGCTGTCCCAACTCCTCTTTGTAGAAGGTAATGCTGGAACAAAGTCCATAGAAATATGAGACCATTTGCTTTTGGGAATAGGCAAAGGTTGCAATAAACCATTCAGCTTATGAGTAGGATCTTTGTTAAGTTGACAAGGCATATACTTTGCATGTATGTCCTTCAACATTCCTTTCCAAAAGAAGCACTTTCTAATCTTGTCATAGGTTTTGAATTTTTCCAAGTGACCCGCCATAGGAGGTGCATGCATTTCTTACAAGACCTTTTACTTGTATGATGAGTGGGGTACCAAGTAGACCTTGTCCTTATAGTATATAAGACCATTTTGAAGTAAAAAATGTGGCAACTCGTCATGAGTACGGTGTACCTTGCTGTGGTTTCTGAAAAATCTGAGACGTTTGTGAGAGTGGCTTGAGACAAAAAATACTTCAATACCCTATGATCACTCCTCACACAGAATCGGCTACCATAGAGATATGATGCCATTTGTTGATTGCATGCAATATGGCAATCATTTCTTGTTCATGTACATGAATAGTCATTTCCTTCTCATCAAGCTTCCGGCTTTCAAATGCAATGATACCATAATCCTGATAGAGAACGGCACCAATTCCCCTTCCACAAGTATCCGCACGAAAAGTGAATGGCTTTGAGAAATCCGGATACACCAAGATAGGAGCGGAAGTGAGTAATCTTTTCAGCTCTTCAAAGCTTTTGTCGGCAATGGCATCCTAAATGAAAGACTGTTTCTTTAGCCTATCAGTCAGTGGTGCCGCCACTTGAGCATACTTCTCAATAAACCTCCAATAGAAAGAGGATAAACCCAAAAACTTGTTTTGATTATGTAGAGATGGTTTACAACCAGGGATTAAAGGGTTGTATACTGTGGAATGTTTAGAGATGTGATATTAGGTTGTCACAATCGAAGGTTAGAAGCTAGGTTCCTCTTCGTATTTGAAGTTTGAGCATTACATAGTCTTGAACATAGATGGATACAAGAGTGCGTCAAGGTTTGTAGGTTTCAGTTTTAGAACAAGGCTCAAGTACTGTTGCACAGTGACAGTCTGTGGGGGCCCCAATCATGGCTGCCCATTAGCTGCAGATGTCAAGGTGGGGGAATATATATCAGTAAATTCCCCTAGAGGGTTTTGAGAGGGGAATCTTTTTCCAGTCAATATGGACTTGGAGGTGAGTAGTCTTTTCTGGTGCATTAATATGGTATTCACCCAGTCGTTGCTTGGTGTTTCTGCCCAAAGGCGTTACAATTTGTGGCTGCAAAGTGGCCACAACACAAATAGGGGCCTACAGGCATTTGAACCTGGGACCTCCTCTCCCCAAGTCACAAGCCCACACCACAAGGCTGCACACCCGCTGTGGCTTGCCTATGTAGACTTCAACGAAACTCATGTCGAAACTTTGTGACTGCATGCAGGGTGATCGTGCTTGAATTAAGTAGTTTAATACTAAAATTAACCCAATAAGTTGTCTAGGCTTTAATGTGCGTGTGATGTTGACTAGTAGTTCATAGATGATAGAATTTTTTGCTGTGATGTGAGCAAAGTCTGATTTTGGCCAACCACCTCCATTTTGTATTTTTTTATTTTGCAGGACCTGCTAGATGCTACAGGCAAATCAAGAACAAGCCCTATCCTAAGTCTCGCTATTGCCGAGGAGTTCCAGATCCCAAGATTCGCATTTATGATGTGGGTATGAAGAAAAAGGGTGTAGATGAGTTTCCTTACTGTGTGCATCTTGTAAGTTGGGAGAAGGAGAATGTTTCCAGTGAAGCTCTTGAGGCTGCCCGTATTGCATGCAACAAGTACATGACCAAGTTTGCAGGGAAAGATGCTTTTCATTTGAGAGTGCGGGTGCATCCATTCCATGTTCTCCGTATCAACAAGATGCTTTCGTGTGCGGGAGCTGATAGGTACGCAAGTTTCATTTTGTATGAATTAGTGCCATAGTTCATGCAACTGCACACCTCTCTCTCTCTCTCTCTCTCTCTCTCTCTCTCTCTGTCTGTCTCCCCCCCTCGAGCGCCTGGGTCTCTTTTTCTTTCTCGTCAAAGGAGATGTGTGTTTTTAAAATCACATTTATGGTTTGGTTTGGTCCTGTGCTAAGCTTCCTAGTTGTGCTTTTACTGGGCAGGCTTCAGACGGGAATGAGAGGAGCATTTGGAAAGCCTCAGGGAACGTGTGCTCGAGTAGATATTGGGCAAGTTCTTCTTTCAGTTCGCTGCAAGGATAACAATGGTGTGCATGCCCAAGAGGCTCTTCGGCGAGCTAAGTTCAAATTTCCTGGCAGACAGAAAATCATTGTTAGCAGGAAATGGTGATTATTGTCTCAATGCCTCTATCTTCTGCTTTCTCCATTGATATGGTGCCCTTGAACACTCACCTCGAGAGTTTTTTTTTTCTTTTTGTCGAAGCAATGGTTTTAATAGTGGCCAATCTCTCTTAATTGCATGTTATTTCATTGCGTCACGCGTCCCAGTTGGCCACAGAGGCCATGGGCAAGGTATGTATTCCATGAAAGTCACCTGTCCATGCCACATATGGTTTGTTTTTTGCCACAAAAAATTGGTGTCCTTTCTCGTAGGCAAGGAGTTTTCCTTTCCTTGCTAGGCCACCACACTTTGACAAGCCATGGTGTGATCGTGGTTACCTACAGCCGTGGTGGGTGAAAATAGCAGTTTTTCTCACTCAACGATGTTCTTTGCCAATGGTGGATTTGTGATTGGGCTCCCTTGAGCTACAAGCATGATTGGCTTATGGCTAGACCAGCTCATTAGGGGCAGGCGAGAGGTCTAGTATCGCAAATCTGTCGTGGGGTGGTAATGATTAGCTCAGCTTTCTTAATGGCCATAGGTTGCAGGCGTTTAAGAAATCACACGTTTCATAGACGTTCCGTACAAATGCTAGAAGTTTCATGAACGTTTCATTGAGGTGGATGTACTTGGTCAATAAACTATCTATGCTCCATGTTTTATGCCAGAGTGCTGTACAAAGCATGGAAGCTATGAAACAAACATCTTTAAGACAGAAAAATATTGAATAGATAAGTTAACAGGTAGCTTGCAGGCTGCTGCTTGCGTAGTGCAACCTGCTGCCGCCTGCGTCCAAGGGGGCCTTAGTGGGCTGATTTGGAGGTAGATGTTGTACGTGTGGGGCGGTCATGCAGATAAGGCCCAAACAAAGCCAGAAAAAGGCTGTTTAAAACCACGTTTCAAATGTATGAAACGTTTTGATTCATACAGATTGTATGAAACGTTTTTTGTTGCTGCTATTTTAATGGTGTTTTTTTTTCATATTTTGCAATTGCAGGGGATTCACAAAATTTTCTCGTACGGATTACGTGAAGTGGAAAGAAGAGAACAGAATACAGAATGATGGCGTCAATGCCAAGGTCAGAAACCTGCATCCACAATGTTTGAATGTTTTAGCTTTGTTACTTGCATTTATAGGCAGAAACTTCTGTTCTTGTGCCAGTTTAAATGCCCACATATATGCATGATTTATACATGTATTTATATATTTGAATTGTTGTACAGTTACTTGGTTGTCATGGCCTTCTTGCGAAACGAAAACCTGGCAGGGCTTTTATTTCAGCTGCTGTATCTGCTTGATGGGGTTGAAGTTGGAGTTATCATGTTTGAATTATGTGGATGAATTAAACAAGAGTTTTCATGTTTGAATTATGTGGATGAACTTGACTAGCAGTGGCTTAGACTTGTGCTATACTGTGGACAGGCCATATTGATGAATTTAATTTGATGTTTTGCTGAAAGGGTGTCAACCTGATGGCGAGTGGATGGATGCCCTTTTTTCTTGTTTATTTTGGGGATTGCATTGCTATTTAAAGACATGATTGATTGTTCTACCGATCCGTGATGCCAAACTAACAGTAACTGTCATTTGTTAGAGGTGGTTGTAATGAGGGGGGGTAGTGCAATTGTGTGAATTCGTTCTGGTGGAACCAGGGGTGTAGTGGCAGCAGTTTTACATGTGCCTTGGCAACCTAGATTTAGTGCCTCATTGAAGGTGAGCATTAATGTGGCTTCTCTACGATTGATCCTTTGAAGTGGCCATTCAAGTAGTACCTAGGAATGGTTTTGGGTCCTGTGCCTGAGGTTTTATCAAATTGGCAATTAATAGTAAGCTATCCAATGTTACAGTGATGCTTCCTTGTTTTGGTGACCATCTTGTGGAGCATCAAGGATCATGCATTTCATTATCTGGTGCTCTTCACTTAATGTCTATTTAGGAAGGCATGTCTCTACTTGTATTAACATAAATGTGATGGCCCTAAACATGTGCTTATTGTTACACATAGATATGGAGCCAAAAAAAGGCTCCTTGACTTGCTCAATTTTAATCTCACATTGAAATCAAAATGTAGAAATATAATAATAAACTCCACTAAAACTACCTTGCAAAAAGTAAATAGTAGCCGGAGGTCTACCTAATGGTTTTAATTTTTTTTTAAATTAAAGGCATTGCTTGTGCTATGAATTAGCTTAACAGTCCCCAAAAACCTATAGTTATTAAAGTTAAGGCACTCAAAATATAGTGTTAAATTGAGCATGATTCTACTCTCCTTTGTACAAACAAATGAATTAAAATACTTCAAAGGTACCATTGGGTACGGCATCACTTACATATGAAATTTTGTGATTGTTGTTTTGCGTAGTGTTTAAGGTTGTGTTATAGATGCATGGTAGAAAGTGATTGCCAATTTTGTGTGCGTGTATGTGATTGCCAAATTTGTGTGCGTGCACGTTTGTGCACGCACCGATGCACATGTACACACTTCGTGCACATGCATAGTTGACACAAACATGTGCATGTGTATATGCGTGTAAATGTATGTGCATGTTTACATGCACGTACATGCCTCTACATGTGGTGTGAGTGTGTATATGTGTGCATATGAACATCTTGTGCGTGTACACGTATGTGTGTACATTCAAGCACGTGCATGTGAAGGTGTGCATGTGAGCATGTGTATTCGTGTGTGTGTGTGCATGTCATGTATATGCATGTGTGCTTGTTTATGTTTCAACATGTATATGGATCTATTTATATATATACATACAATTGTGTGTGCGCATATACGTACACTTGAGTGTGCACGTGTAAGTGTGCATATGATTTTTTTTGGAAAGTTTAAACTAGTGTTGAAAAACAATTTCAAAAGAACATAGTTTTGGATATGAATGTAAGTAAAAAAATAAGTCAGTAGCTATGATTTTCAACTTATCCAAAAGCCAAAAGGTGCCTTAGTGGCATTCTAGAATTTGGCTAGCTAAAACTCTCTGGAAAAATATACTTGGTTGTATCCATATTATAGTGATTCTTTGTTTTATCATTTGGTTTCTTTTGTCATGCCTTTGGAATGTCTTAATGGCATTCTAGATAATGTAGCTAAACTTCTTTAAAAAAACTAGTAACGTTATTGACTTTATTGAAGGCATATAACATTGTTAAGGGAGAGATTCCTCTTTTTACGAGTTGATAAATGATTATTCTTTTTAAAATACCATATAAAAATCCCACCTCCCACTTTACCCTTTTGCAAAGTCCTTAATAAAAAATCAAAAAATGCTTAAAGGTCCCTAAAATCTTTGTGTTTGTAGGCCCATATTGGAATCCTCATGTGAATCTCTCTCTCTCTCTCTCTCTCTTCTAAGGCCCCAATCTTATTAAGTTTGGTAGAATAAGTGATTACTACAAAATAACCTTGTAGTGACCTTGCAATGAAACTTTAGCAAATACTAGCTCCCAATCAATCAAACTTAAAGGCACAAAGATATGGATTGTAGAGGAATTAATACCAATCCAACTTAAGAGGAAGAATGCAAAATTAGCCAAAGTCAAAGCACCTTGGAATCACCGTGTTAGGCAGGCATTTTAAAGGAGACATGCTCTCTTGTGAAAATAGAACATGATGAAAATCTCCTCTTTTGTAAAATCTCAAATTGGACATGTCTCTTTTCTAAAATCTTTTTGAAAATTACAAAGGAATGATAAAGTCTACTCGCTTGTAGGTCCCTAAAGTCTATATGCTTGTAAACCCCATTGGACTCCTAATAGCTCTCTCTCTCTCTCTCTCTCTCTCTCTATATATATATATATATATATATATATATATATATATATATATATATATAACACTAATCTATTAGGTTTGGTATAATAAGTGATTACTACAGAATAATCTTGCAGTGACCTTGCAGTGAAGCTTTAGCAAATACTAGCTCCCAATCAATCAAATTTAAAGGCATAAAGATATGTATTGTTGGTATGACAAAGAATGTCGTATCACACATGCACGTCTTTTGCGTGAGTTACTACCGGCCAAACCCAGGAGTGTGACATTGAACGATACCTTGTGGCGGCAAGAAATGAGCACATTATTGTAAGCAACATGAGGACTTATACTAACTCTTCCTAAGCATGAATTTTGACAAGGCTTGGTGTAGGATCCGGTCTCCACGCTAGATGACATATTCACGCTTCGGGCTATCATATCAAGTAAGCCAATGAAGATGGCATCCGAATATACTATTGCTTTGTGGACTTCCCCCACAAAGCTTTTGATATAGTGATGCCTAGAGCTACAGTGCTTTGTAGCATCTCGGGGTTTTGTTTGACATGATTTGGCTATCATTGCCTTATATGAGTCAATTATTGGCAAGGTGAGATGCTCGGAAGGACTCTCTAAGGATGTCTTTAGCACCATGAACTCATATGTCTATCTCGAAGCTACCTTGGTCCTTCACTAGTCCATGTTTCTCTATGAGACAGGTAGAGGATATACTGACTAAAGGCCCATGTAGCTCTAGGTCTATAGACAATGTTTCTAGGCGCATTTCCAGGAGAGAAAGATGAAGGCTTGGCTTTTTGACACCCTAGTCACCTTGGCACTTATGTAGGCAGCTCTCTTCTGGGCACTAGATTTATCCCCAACAAATTGGTAGTGCATAGAGCCTCCTCAGATCATGATATTATCACACATGACACACATCAAACCATCCTTGCCCAGGAGTTATTTATCATATGTGCTCAATAGAGTTTACCTATGACTCATGTAGGCGATCGGATGACCCTCTTGTTTGCAGAGCTGCACCAATAGCTTAGTTATTGGCATTGATCACTACAATTGGATCATCCCATGAGGTGAGCTTCAATCCATAAGTCTCAATGAGGGCTTACTCCATCATGTGGAAGCATTTTAATGATAAGATAATGATGCTTAACACTTTTGCTGAATTCTGAATTGCAGAGTTTAGGGTTGAGAGAAGTACACATGAACACCAGATTGGGTAGACATTGTGCTGCTGCTATTGGTCGCCCTTGTTTGGACTACCTCCTGGACTCCTTTGATGGTGCGCTAATCTCCCAAATGACTGAGATGATGGCTGCACCTTTTTCTAATGACCTGGCCGCCCCTTGCTTGCCTGCATTTGATGCTCAAAGGTGCCCACAGGACTGAGTATGCAAAACGCACAGAAGAGCTATGGACAAGATGGAAATCTATTATCTCAGCCCCAAAGCCTCATATATATAAGGTACATGGCTGGTCTAGGGTTGGCAACAAGCACCCCATGAAAAGGTGTGCCAAGGGCACACTTCCACATAGCACTTTATGCAAAACCCCCCGTCAGAATGTGCAGCGGAAATGATAACCAAACTTGGGTAGACAAGAGCAAGTAGAATGCAGAAAATAGACAGCACAAGAAACACAGAGAGATAGGTGTGTAAACTCTTCTCTATACACAAGATCCCATAAATGACTGAATGATACAATGGTGGGGGGCATGGGGCCTATTTATATGCCCCATGCATAAAGTCGGCCTGCTGTAAAAGCTCTCCACGACTGCATATAGCAGTCGGCCAGCAGTAAATGGCCTCCACGACTGTAGGAGCAAGTCAGCCAGCCACCAGCACCTCCACGACTGCTGAATATGCAGTCGGCCAGCCACACGACTGCTGAATGGACAGTCGGCCAACCACTAGGTGCTCCTACCAACCATCTGGCATCCATCCACACCATGGAAAAAATGGGAAAAATAGGGAAAAATACGGGGAGTGAGGAAAAATGATAAAACAGGGCACACCCACAATAGAGGCCCTGGTGTATAAATATAGACAGGAGATGACTTCTAACACCCCCTCTCAGCTCCTGGCTGTGAAATCAACCCAAGGGAGCTGGAGTGCTGCCTAAGCGTAGCCTGAGGTAAAGACTTCGTGAAGAGGTCCGCCGCATTGTCCTTCGTCGAACAATAAAGTAGCAAGATGTCACCAGCCAAGATCTTCTCACGTACAAAGTGATACTGTATCTCTATGTGCTTGGTCCGGGCATGGAAGACCGGGTTCCGAGCAATAGCTATACAACTCTGGTTATCGCACTGGATGACTGTGGGCTCCTTCTGTGGAAACCCAATCTCGCCTAACAGCCTCCGCAGCCACACAACCTCACAAGCAGCACCACAAGCAGCCCAGTACTCTGCCTCTGTCGAAGAAAGGGCAATAGTTGGCTGCCTCTTGCTGCTCCAAGAAACTGCTCCTGAGCCGAGGGTAAAACTGTATCTTGAAGTAGATCTCCTCATGACTGGATCTCCTCCCCAATCTGAGTCACTCCAACCTTGGAGCCTGACTCCATCCCCTCCTGTGTAAAAGAGTCCTAGATCCTTTGTACTCTGCAGATACCGCAAGATCCGCAATCCTGCGTCCCAATGAGACTTCAATGGCGTCTGCATAAAAGAGCTCAACAGCCCCACGGAGAAGCTCAAGTCCAATCTGGCGTTCAACAACCAGATCAATGAACCAACCAACTTCCGATACTGCGAGGCATCAACTGGCTCACAAGGATCAGTAACGGTTAACTTTGTGTTCGGGTCCATCGGGGAAGTAATAGGCTTGCAGTTCTCCATCCCAAAGGCCTCAAGCAACTCATGAACATACCGCTGCTGAGAGACGAAAAACCCCCTCTGGGTCTGCCAAATCTCCAATCCCAAAAAGAAGTGGAGTAAGCCTAAGTCGGTCATCTCAAACTCCTTTGACAAGGCAGCCTTCGTCACTCTAATGTGCTCCACATGATCGCCAGTGAGAATGAGATCATCCACATAAAGGATGATAAGCGTGACCATGCTGCGTTCCCGAAAGAGATACAGGTTTGGATCTGCAACCGATCTCTGAAATCCAGTCCGAATAAAGAAGGAATCAATCTTCTGATTCCAAGCCCTGGGAGCCTGCTTAAGACCATACAAGGCCTTAGGTAACCTGTAAACCATCCCTTCAGATCCTGGAACAATAAAGCCTAGAGGCTGCTCAACATATACCTCCTCCTGCAGGTCACTATTAAGGAACACAGATTTTACATCCATTTGATACACGGGCCACCTCTGAGAAGAAGCAAGGGCAAGAACGGTCCGAATCGTGGACATCTATGCTGTCGGTGTAAAGGTATCCTCGTAGTCGATGCCTGGCTGCTGAGCATAACCTTTAGCCACAAGTCTGGCTTTGTGTTTGTCCATCGACCCATCAGACGCATATTTGGTCTTAAAGACCCATTTGGCACCAATGACTGACCGCTTCGACGGCCTCGGTAGTACCAACTCCCAAGTGTTGTTCTTCTTGATGGCATCAAGTTCCACCTGCATGGCTTTCCTCCAAGTATCCTGTGAAAGGGCTTCCTTTACGGAAGTGGGCTCTTTGTCCCGCATAATACGAGACATCAAAGCATAGTTCACCTGAAGAAGCTCCGCTGTATTGCTTTTATCTCGGACTCTATGTGATATTCAAGGGCCGTCCTCTGTGGTCCACTCAGAGGGTAGCTCCGTGACACCTGACTCCCGAAGGGTGTGTAACAACCACCTACTAGGTACTCGAACAGATCGTGGAGCCTCCTGTGGTTGCGGGGGCTCTACTCCAACTATGGGCTCAACCTCCATACGCGTCACTCCCAAAGACACGGAAGTGCGAGACATCAGGTTTCCTGCCAAAGTATGCCTCAAATGGAGTCATATGGGGTACTGAAGTTGTCGGAGATCGGTTGAGGGTATGGACAGCCGTTGCCATAGCTTCTCCCCAAAGTGGACGAGGAAGATCACGATGCTCCAGCATCGTCCTCGCCATCTCCACCACAGTCCTATTCTTGCGTTCAACAGCTCCATTCTCCAAAGGTGATCCTGTAGTGGCCAGTTCCCTTTTGATGCCATGATCTGCACAAAATCTGAGAAATACAGTCGAGGAGAATTCACCTCCTTTATCAGCCCTGAGAGTCTTGACCTGAAATCTAGACTCTTTCTCCACCATCACGTGCCAATCCTTGAACCGAGCAAAAGCTTGGTTCTTCTGGGAAAGAAAGTAGACCCACGTGAATCTGGTACAATCATCAACAAGGAGCATAAAGTAGAGAGATCCTCCCAAAGATGGTGTCTGCTGAGGTCCACACAAGTCAGTGTGAATCAACTCCAATGGTTTCGAAGCCCGCCTGGAAGCCTGCTTCGGAAAGGATTCCCTGTGCTGCTTACCACGTATGCAAGAACTGCAACGCCCTTGCCTACTACCAACATCTGGCAAGCCAACCACCATCTGGTCTCGGAAAGCTCACCTCAATGCATCCACATTTAAGTGGCCAAAACGAAAGTGCCACAAATCTCCGACCTGAGAACCTGTCAACGAGGAGAGTGCAGAGAGCTTGTAGATACCATTCTCCACACCGCCTTCCCAAACAACCTGGCCAGTCTCACGGCCCCGTAGAGCAACTGAATGCTCCTCAAATTCTACCCGGAAGCCAGTCTTGCATACTTCATGCACTGACAGAAGATAAAAACCCAGAGCAGGGACATAAAGAACTGACTGCCATTTCAGATCCAGAAAGAAGTCACGGGATGGAGTCATGTGCCTGGAAGCACCACTGTCAAGAATCCATTCCCGGGTATCCTTCGCGGTGAAGCCAACTGCCTCCTCACTCGAAGATGATGAAGCATCGGAGTCCATCATCTCTAAGTGCACAAATGCCAGAGTCTTTGCAGCTGAGGCTGAGGAATCAGCACTCTTCCCTGTCCGCTTAGGACACTTCCTCTAGTAGTGGCCTTTCTCGCCACAATCATTGCAGAATCTTTCGGCCTTCAGCTTCTCTCGTTTTCTGAGTCGGGCTTCTTCTCAGAAGACTTCTCCGGTGAAGCCTTCCCTTTGCCCTTGTTGTTATTCCGGCCTTTCGACCGTTGGCCAGTTAAGGCCTCCGAACCGCCGCTGTGAGGAGGGTTCGTGAAACGTTCCTCCTGGTCCAAGACCATTGGCAATGGTGCTGAGCCTGCCACTCGTAATCAACGAGGAGTAGAAAGTAGAATACTGAGCAGGCAAGTGGGACAGCAACAAGTGATGGCCATGTCTTTAGATGATATCTCTTTCCCAGCTTGTAGGACTTCCTGCTGAAGGGCCTGCAACTTGTTAATATGTTCCCGCATCGTCGAGGACTTTGCAGGGTTCATAACCCGCATCTGCACTTCCAAGGAGATCCGTTTCATGGGTGATACCCTGTTATAGCTGCCGTCCCGAGTGGTGCAAGCTCTGGTGACACGGAAGCTACGTACTTGAGGTGGAATGGAGCAGAGAGGGCTGCCGTCCTGAGTGGTGCAAGCTTTGGTGACACGGGTGCTGCGTACCTGATATGATGTCGATGAGATGAAGATAAGCAGAGAGTGGGCTGCTGTCCCAATGGTGAGAGCTGAGGTAAAAATGCTGATATGCTCTATGTATAGCAGAGGGGGCTGCTGTCCCATGGGCTGTGGTAAAACACAGATGATATGCTGATGTAAGCACTGATGTGAGCCCTGATGTAAGCGCTGATGACAGGCTGATGTAATGCTGATGTACGCCCTAATGTAAGCGCTGATGTCTGTTGATGTAAAATGCGGATGAAGTGCTGATGTAAAATGTAGATGACAGTGCTGATGATGTAAGACTGATGTAAGCGCCAATGTAAGGCTGATGTAAGCCTGCTGTAAAACCCTGATGATAGCAGAAGTAAAATGCTGATGACAGCAGATGTAAAACGCTGATGATTGCAGAGAGGGATGCTGTCTAGCAGAGAGTGGGCTGCTATCCTGGGTAGTGGCCATATGACAAACGCTGAGGTGTTGTCCTGTCAAGCGCAGAGATGGTGGTGTAGAGCGCGATAAAAGTAGCAGCAGCAGTAGAGAGTGGTACCGGATATGAGCAATGAAGTGGTACATAAATGATGAATAATAGGCAAGGCTATATGTACTGAGGGGGGGGTGCTGGCCGGTCAGCCTAAAAGGTGTAGGCAAGCAGCCCAGCAGCCAAGACAAAAAAAACCCCAAATAAAACATAAAAATACCCATAAAAAATCCCTTTTTAGGACTGGGAAAAATATTGTTTTCTCACACCCCCTCTCAGGCCAAAAAGGAGACCATGAGAGAAGACGATGGATGCCAAGGTCCCACACTGACACAATGGGAGAAGGAATGTATCCCCCTCTAGAATCAAAATCTGATAAAGTCAGAGAGGGTGCTCATGATTGCAAAGGTGGTGTAGATGAGTGGATGTACATGGGTTGATCATCTCCCAAAGTAAGATCTTGAACGTGGCTCTCCACTGAGTAAGAAGTCCCATTCCTTGTGTGGTCCAGATCAGAGTTTGGAGAATCAACTTTTGGTGAGAGAAATTGGTCCTCCGGTAGTGCGGGTAGACGATCCATGCTATGTGCTCTCGAGGTCTTCAATCCCTTTGCTCATGATAGCTCGCTCTGATACCATGTGAGGGAAAAAGGATGAAAGGACAAGATGTACAAGAGATCAAAGCAAAACCACACAACATGAAATATGTGAGTGAATATCTATATAATGGTGAGTGCAAATATGTACAAGAGCCCTCAGGTGTGAGGTGACTCTAAATAGAGAGACTAGTGCAAAAGCAGAGATGATATCGGAGCTAAAGTACGGTCGATGACAAAGGCTCGCGTCGATGTGAGGCAAAGCACTCCGAGTGGTGGTCAGTGTCGAAGGCTCGTGTTGGTGGATTCAGAGGCACTCCGAGGTGGTAATGGCAGTGGAAGATGAGGTGATTAGGCTCTGATAACAAGGGTGCTGCTGTACCTGAGGTGGCAGATGAAGAGCAGAGAGGGCTGCCATCCCGAGTGGTGGTGGTGCAAGCTCTGATGACAAGGGTGCAGGCTCTGATGACAAGGGTGCTGCGTACTTGAAGAAGGGTGCAAGCTCTGGTGATAAGTGCTGTGTACCTAAGGTGTGGTGAGGAGCAAAGAGGACTGCCATACCGAGTAGTGCAAGCTCTGATGACACGGGTGCTGCATACCTGAGGTGGAAAGGACTGCCATACCGAGTAGTGCAAGCTCTGATGACACGGGTGCTGCATACCTGAGGTGGAAAGGAGCAGAGCCGTCCCAAGTGGTGCAAGCTCTAGTGACATGGGTACTGTGTACCTGATATGATGGCGATGATGAAGATAAGTAGAGAGTGGGCTGCCGTCCCGATGGTGTGATGTAGCAGAGAGTGGTCCGTTGTCCCGATGGTTTGATGTAGCAGAGAGCTGAGGCAAACACATTGATATGCTCTATGTATAGCAGAGGTGGCTGCTATCCCATGGGCTGTGGTAAAACGTAGATGATATGCTGATGTAAGCATTGATGATAGGCTGATGTATGCCCTGATGTAAGCACTGTTGTCTGCTGATGTAAAACACACATGACAGTGCTGATGTAAGCCTGATGTAAAACGTTGATGATAGCAGAAGTAAGACGCTAATGAATAGATGTAAAATGCTGATGATAGCAGAGGGCTGTTGTCCCACGATGGCCTGTATAGCAGAGAGTGGGCTGCTGTCCTGGGTAGTGGCCAAATGAAAAACGCTTAGGGGCTGTCCTGTCAGGCAGAGATGGTGGTGTAGAGCCCGACAGAAGGAGCAACAGGAGCAGAGAGTGGTACCGGATATGAGCAATGAATTGGTACATAAATGATGAATGATAGGCAAGTCTATATATACTGAGGGGGGGTGTGCTGGTCGGTCAGTCTAAAAGGTGTAGGCCAGCAACCAAGACAAAAAAACCCCAAATAAAACATAAAAATACCTAGAAAAATCCTTTTTTCGGGCTGGGAAAAATATAGTTTTCTCACATATATTTGTGTGCTAAGGGAAAGGATAGCAGGTATGGGGACAACACAGTTGAACAGTTGCTCAGTTCTTCAGCAAGACTCGAAAGTGGAGATCAAAAGTGAAAGGTGTTCAGACAAAAAGAAGCAGGTCGGGGAAGAATGACAGAGTGTCCACCCTATCATCAAGTTTAGTAGGAGGGGATGTCATGTGCACACCCGTGCCATGGCTAATTTTTTTGTTTTTCGAGCCGGGGTCAAAGATGAGCATGCTCATCTCTGAGACTCGAGCAGAGAAACGCTTTTGTCATTAGCTTCGTCGCCTCGGTCGTGTACAATCATTCAATCACCTTTTTGTACATATGTATACATGAAAACCTAACACCAACCATCTCTCTCTTCTTCTCTGTCCTGTGTTAATCATGTTTAATCAACATCTCATTATTTCCTCTAGTTAAACCACTCTTTCCTCAATTAAAAATCTTTCTAGGGTCTTCATAAGGATTATTTCCTCTAGTCAAACCACTCTTTAAACCTTTTGCTTAATTTTGAGTGCTAAATCTTATTCCAAGGTCCTCAAAAGGATCATTCCCTCTCGTGAAACCACTCTTATTCCGAGGGCTAGACCTTAATCCAAGGTATACACACATATCTTACGACTTCTTCTCTCAATGTAAGGCATGATTACTTTCTGCTCAAAAATAACTACTGATTTCTTTGTGTGCTTGAATTCTTGTCTAGAGTGGCATAGTCTAGAATTTGGGCTTTGACTTGTATGATGTTTTTAATTTCATTGGAAAAAAAAATGGTAACCTAAAAGTTTGGGCTTTGAATTTCAAAAAACAAGAAATATACTTTGCCAATATTTTAAGGAAGATAACCTATCCTAATTAGTTAAGTTCACCATTGTTGGTGGCCCAACTTATTACATGCAAGGCTTGATTAAGTTCACGATTATTGGTGGTCCCATTTTAATTACATGCAAGGCTTAATTAAGTTCACGATTATTAGTGGTCTAAATTTGATTACATGCAAGGCTTGATTAAGTCACAATTGTTGGTGGTCTAATTTTAATTATATGTAAGGCCCAATTACTTTCTTTTAACTACTAATTTCTAGCGTAGTCTATAATTTGGGCTTTGAATTTTATAGTATTTTTAATTTCATTGAGAATAAAAAATTTAAATAATGGTCTTGGTTAGTTATAAATTTCTTCAATTTTTAAATCCATTATCATAGTGCCAAGGATATACACATTGAAAGTTATCAAATTTATAATCATTTTCTTCGACTCCCTATCAAGAGATTTTAAATCTACCCTAGTATAATTAATAAAAGATTTTAATTACATGCTACACTAGCATAGTCTATAGTTTGGGCTTTGAATTTTATAGTATTTTTAATTTCATTGAATAAAAAATTAAATAATGGTCTTGATTAGTTATAAATTTCTTTAATTTTTAAAATCCATTATTATAGTGCCAAGGATATACACATCAGGAAGGTTATCAAATTTATGATCATTTTCTTTGACTTCCTATCAAGAGTAGTCTTTATATTTTAAATCTACACCAATATAGTTAATAAAAGATTTTAATTACATACAAGGCACGATTGCTTTCTTTTCAAATAACTACTAATTTTTTAATGCCCGAATTCTTGTCTACATTAGCGTAGTCTAGAATTTAGGCTTTGACTTATATAATAATTTTAATTTCATTGAATAAAAAACTCAAGGTTAGTTATAAATTTGGGCTTTGAATTTCAAAAATAAGAAATTTCATTGAATAAAAATCTCAATAGTGGTCAGTTATAAATTTGGGATTTGAATTTTAATTTTATTATGCACCTTAGGAATGTCTTTTTAAACTTCTATTTCGGGAGAATTTATTTTAATAAGAAGGGATATTTTTCCATCCAAAGATATCTAAAAACTGAATTATCTCTCTCTAGAATATTTTCTCTCTCTAGGCCAAAACAAGTAGAAACAAGATCTTTTATTATTCTGAAAAGGGGATTGATTACAGGGGAAGAAATTGGACATCTTGAGGGTATGGGGAGGAATCTTACAGTAAAGATTTGATGTGCAGCAGCATCTACAATGTCTTCAACAACATCGACCATCATACTTTCGCCAGAAACTGGACATCTTGAGGGACTGGGGAGGAATCTTACAGTAAAGATTTGGTGTGCAGCAGCATCTACAGTGTCTTCAACAACATCGACCATCATACTTTCGCCAGTAACACTCTATTCTCTACTCTGTATTATTTTTCATACACTTTGCATAGGTGATTCAGTCAATTGGCAGCCATCCGGGGTTGCATTCAATGAATACTGATTACTTGTAGTGTGTTGAAAGATTTTGCATTTGGTAGACAGTCATGGTTGGCAGTAGTGATGTATTCAATATGTTGTCTGCTCTGAGGACAAACTTGATGGGACTAACTACCCATTGTGGTCCTATATGATAAGACATGTATTGGTTGCTAAAGGCCTTTGGAATGTGGTCAGTGGTAGTGAAACTCATCCTGTTTCACAACTACCAATGCATCTATATCGTTGGAGAATCTCCTTCACTGTGCGAGCGAAAGGGGCTCTTCTTATCTCAGCAACTTAGTGTTCCTCTGATAAAACTTGATTTCTTGTAGAGCCCTATGCCTTGGCACATCCTTGGTATTGGACATAGGTTGCCTTTATAACATTAGGCGTACAAGGTTAGGAATATATAAAAAACTCAATAGTGGTCAGTTATAAATTTGGGCTTTGAATTTCAAAAATAAGAAATTTACTTTATTAATATTTTGTAGCTATTTATATGGTAGTGATGTGTGAATGTAGGCTAACAATGGGCCAGGACACTTTTTTCCTCTTTAGGAGGTGTTTTCTCCCAAGCATATTTACACACTACTATGAGTGTGTGTAAGAGACCTTAACATGACACTTCTCTTGTACTTCACGTATTCTCATTAATCTACTTTGATTGTTGTGCTTATCTCTATCTCTCTTTGCTTGTTGCATTTATATGTGTGTTGCTACCTTGATCTCCACTTCAACAATTGGTATCATAGTAGGTTCTCTTAGCTCTCACCCCCTTGGCATCTTCTCCTTGAACTGCTCTTTTGATTATCTTAGATTGAGCTATCCTCTAAGGTGGAGATAGTATACCCTCTTACTTTAACAAAGATTTTTTATGTTTTGGGGCCTCATTCGCATGCTGTAAGGTTTTTGTAGACATACTGAGGGAGTGTTAGTTAGATTTTGGGTTTTCTCCAATGTAGTAGCATTCGATGCGCAGACAGGGCCGTCATCATCAACATTATCATCTATTTTTGCATTCCTACTAAGTAACATTTCCACACTCTACACTCGACCATTTTTCATACACTTTGTACGTTTCCTTCGACATCAGTGATCTACTGGTAGAGTAGCCATCTTGGCTCCATCAGTGGGAATTGACAGTACCTGTTGTAGGTAGTTAGGATATTTACATTTTGTATAGGAGATTAGTTAATAAATGCATGATGAAATGGCAAGCAATGATGTATTTGGGATGCTTTCCATTGAGGATAAGCTTAACGGGACCAACTACCCATTGTGGTCCTATATGATGTAGCATGTATTAGTTGCCAATGGGCTTTGGAATATCATCAGCATTGAGGCACACCCTATCTTGCCAACACAAGATAGTACATGTACTTTGGATGGTGATACTGAAAGAAAGCTACATCTAGATTATCCTAGATTAGCTTATCTCAGCTTGGATTAGCCTAGGTTTACAGAGATGAATGCTAATTTTTCATTAGTGAAGTGATTAGTGTCCAAACTAGGCTTATGTTGACTTATATATATACACTTTAATGTGTCCATGGGCATGGTCCATTCCCATTCTTCAAACCATTTGGCCTTCGGCCCAAATTATATGGGATCTTTTTAACTTCATTATAAACCATCCCCACCCAAGAGTTTTCATCCTCAAAACCTTAAGTACGCATGCACAATATCGCATAAATGGAGAATACCATCAAGGACTCATGCCAAGTAGCATGCTCATGCATGAGCCATGTATGTTGAAACCGAAAACACATGCATATGGCTATAAACTACACCTATTGCCCTTAAATCAAGCCATATCACATACTCCACAATAGCATACAAACCTCATGAAGCTCCTACTTATTATCCATCCAACACCAAAAGGTATAGGGCTGTCCAAACAATTATTTTCAGAAATTCTAATAAGCTATTTCACTATTTCAAGCACTATTTTTCCCTCAAACACATTCATTATGTGGAATGTCTTATTCCCAGATCAAACTAAAATCTAAGTCATCCCCCAATTAAAGACAAATAGCCACCAAAAATGATGGGTGAAAGGGAAATGCATTAACTACATATGTAGATGCCTAAACATACATATATTCATCGTGTGCATAGCATCCACCTAGATCATATGGAAATGAATTTGAACCATTCATACTCATAAGAAAAGTATAAGTTATGAAGCTCTTCCCCACACTTGTGCTGAGGTCAAAAGGATAAGAATCATCATTGTCATGATTGGAGGCATCGGTATCATGGCCATCCAATGAATCACCATCATAGACCTCCCATGAGTCATCAACACACACACACACACACACACACACACACACACACACACACATATATCATCATCACCATAGATGTCCTCATAAGCATCATAACCCATATCATCTTTTGCATAAATGTTGTCATATGGATCACAACATTTGCTTTCCCACTATCATCTATATTATCATCATATGGATCTTAAACACTTGTCTCAGCTTCATGATCATAATACACATTGACCTCTTGAAAGTCACCACATCATGAAGATTACTATAATAGTCATCCTCTTCATCAAGAAGAGTCTCATCACAAGCATCACTATTCCCATAATCACTCATCAAGAGAACCATGAAATTGTTCTTCATTAACCTCATCTACACTTGCATCCTCATGGTTATTCATTGGTTCTTTTTCAGCCCCACCAATGCACACATAGAAATCTCTTGGCATTCCTAATTGGCATCACCATCTTCACTTGAAAATTCTTCATAAAGTAATGGTTTCCAATGAAAGACTTGGAATGAAGTGAACTCCTTGTAGATTGTCCACTAAAAGATGAGGTAGGCATGAAAAATAATCCCACCAATAACAAGATTAGAAGGAAAGGTACCAATACTTCATGGCAAACATAGACAAGGACTCCTCATGTAGAGATGCCATGCATTTATGTCTAAAAATCATTTGCTCTTGAGAGTAGTCACAAAGTTTTGCACAACCTCATAGGCCAAACTCTCCCAATCCCACTCATAGTTGTGCATTTTCTTCACCCACCAAGATCTAGCTTTTCCCGTGAAATGTGAAGTCATTTCCTTCACTTTGTCAAGCTTGCCACAAGGAAAGGCATAGAGGTAAGCATCCCAATTATAACTCCAATCCTTGAGTCCCATGCAAATGACTCTTTCACCAACCATTAAAAGCAAACAAATCTTGTGAAAATGACTCTCCACTTTTGAACCATAAACCACCCACTTGAGAAGAAACCATGTACTCAAGGAAAGCTTCTAATTTCATTGGTTCTTGCAAACTTGAATGCACAAGTTCATACATCATGATGAATCTTGCTTGAGTCTTCTCATTTACATCTATAATTTTTGTCTTCTCGAAAATCCTTCCTTGCATTGAAGAGACACCAAGCATGGGACCATGTATAGGCATAGTCGATACATTAGTTCCACTTTGATACATCAATGTGACGGATGAAAGTTCTCCCTTCCAAAAATTAGTCCACCATAAGTTTTGTTACCCTTGCTAAGTTCTTGTTCCAAGCTAGATAATCCACAATAATTCTTCTTGACCAAGTCATTGGACTTGTACTAAAAGGCTATGTAAACACTATCCCAATCAATTTTGATTGAACTAGGGTTTTGTGGTCTTGTAAAACATAGTCAAAATATCCCAAAACTAACATAGTGCATCCCAATTGCATTTGCCATTGCTCCAATGTATCAAAAGTGTTATCTGACAACTTTAGGTACTATGTATTTAAGAAGCCCAACTCAATCCATAAGCACCATGTATGCATTTTGGAAAATTTACGAAAAAGCGCAACCAAATCTTAAATGAAAAAGTAACTAAATCTCAAATGAAAAAGTGTATCCAATAACTATTAATACATGTACCAATTTTCCATCAATTGCATTTTCCCATTTACCACTCAGTGATATATCAATGAAGCACTCTTGCTTGCCGATCTCCCAGCCAATACTTTTCGCCCCCTTACCAAAGTTTAGAGTCCAGTCCGATGGCAAGGGTTGAGGCCATGTCTTCACACCATGTACCTAATCCCTTTTCGTACCACTTTTCCATGGCACTCATGGCATGGTAAGTTCAAGACGCACTCTCCTTGGCCTCTTCTCCTTATTGCCAAGGTCCCCTCACCACATATCTAGATTTAACACTAGTGCAAGAATTGAAAGAAAGCTACATGAAGTGCGAAATTGATCACTTACAAAATGGCACTTACAATTGCATGCCAATACATTCCAATTTACAAGCATTGATTCTTTATTTTCCACAAATGATCTAGTACATAGCCTCTCAACATACGCTCAAGTAAGCATAAGAAGACCAACCATATATGTCATATGCATATCCCACATTCACCATATGCATGTGAAGCCAAATATTTCCAAATTCTTGTAATTGGATACAAGAAAACTTAAATGAAACACTCAATGCATAAATCTTGATTAGATTCAAGTGAATGTTCTCTCAAGAAGGCATGTAAACTCAAGTGCAATCAACCAAATGCATCATAGGCATGTATGAGGCTTCCAGAGCTTGGAAATCTTCAAGAAACATAAAAAAAGTAGCAAGAAGCTACAAAGATTACATTCTTGATCAAGAATGATCCAATACTTGTCCATAAAAAAAGCCCCATGCTCGTAGCCATATATAGAGAAACATTTTCTTGATATGGAATTATAAGAAATGATCAAAATTAGCCCATAAGAAATCAAGAACTCACCAATTGGTTCATGGCTTGCAACGAGGAAGAATATCAAGTGTTTGAAGCCTTTAGGAGTCCATTTCCAACATTGTTAAGCACTACGTGCTTCCCTTTGCCACCATTTACAAGAAGATGAGCAAAGCTTAGCCATATGCCTATGGAGAAGTCGCTTCTGCCAGCTCTCCTTGGAAGTAGAGGTTCATGACTTGTATTAGTTGAAGTAAAAATGGCCCACAAATGGCTCCTTCAAGTCTCATAAGCTAAGTATTGGACTCTTGAGCATTAGGGTTTGCAGAAATAGGATCAAAAGTGATGCATGAAAACTATAGAAATTAGGGGAAATCAAGAAAATTGCCAAAGATAACCTTAAACTATCAAATATGGTCATTTTTACTCCCAAAATGACCAAGAAAATTAGCAAAATTCAATTTCTCAAGATTTCTCTACCGCAAGATTGATGGAAATCTAGAGAATTAATTTTTAGATTTGGGAAAATTTAAAAAAATTAATTGAAATGAATCAAAACAAGGGATCTGATGAAAGAAAGCTATATCTAGATTAGCCTATCTTAGCTTGGATTAATCTTGTTTTAGCCTAGCTTAGAGAGATTAGCCTAGGTTTAGAGAGAGGAATGGTAATTTTAGTAAAGTGATTAGTGTCCAAACTAGGCATATATTGACTTATATACAAGACCCCCCTTTTCACATTACACTTTAATGTGTCCATGGGCATGGTCCTTTCCCATTCTCCAAACCATTTGGCCTTGGGCACAAATTACATGAGACTTTTTAACTTTGTTATAGTCAGATGTAAATGTGGCCTCTCTCTACACCTCTCAGAGTGAAACAAGTCAGGTGTGATGGGGCAGGGATGCACAATCACATGTATTGGTGGAACCTTCTATGAAAAGGAGAATTATTTCTTATATTTGAGATTGAAGCCCTTGTCAAACATGAGTATGTGAGGGGGTGCATTTAGGGCAAGATGCAATGGGTACTAGTTAGGGTTACCCAAAAATTATAGCTTATACATAGTGATGTATGTGGTCCTATGAGGACACTATCAACCGAGGGATATCTCTACTTTGTGACTTTTATGGTTAAAGGCCACGATTTACCTCCCCTTTTTTTTGGTTGGAGGCAATTATGTGTGCCACTTATGTGCTAAACAGATGCTCCACCAACAAGGCCTTGCAAAATAAGCGATTACCCCTTATGAAGCTTGGAATGGTAGGAAGCAACTCTGTGGCTAATTTGAATGTTTTTTGTTGTCTTGCTTATGCTCTTATGCCTGAGCAACAACAACAACGCAATAAGCTAGATGATAAGGTAGTAAAATACATTTTTGTGGGATGATATAGCTCAAAAGAAAAGGGTTAGACTCTACCATTTGGCCACAAAGCAGATTTTACTGTGAGTAGAGATATTATCTTTATTAAGAACTCAGTTCAACCCATGTTTTTATGAGAAAAATAGCAAAATGTATGCTCACAGGAAATTTATGATGCTCTCCTACCTTTGTACAATGCCGAGCAGCTATATGTGGAGCAAATTAATGCTTAATAAGGTGCTAAAAATCAGCCCATATCAACTGAATATTAACTCAAAATTTTAGCCCACAGATAAGCTTATTGGTGAGGCAATTATGGATGATGTAGTGGGGATGAGGAAAGGGCAACCATATATGCATTCAAGACTATGCCAAAATGGTTGGTGTAGATATTGTAGGATAGAAAATTAGCTACTCCTTTACCTAGGAGATGTGTAGGTTCCCATCATGCATCCTATTCTTTTGTGGATCATGCTCTCATTGCAAGTATATGCAGTGTGAAGAGGAACCGGTTTCCTTTGAGGAAACACACAAAAAGGATCATTGGCGGATGCAAGCCATGTAGGATGAGTATGTCTCAATCCTAAAAAATGCTCAAAAAATGGCACTTGGTATTTAGCAGATTTGCCTTATGATACAAAGTGGGATTATAAGCTTAAGGGTAAAGTTGTGAGTGACCATTACAAAGCAAGACTTATTGCAAAGGGTTATTTTTAACTTTTACCTTATAAATTAAAGTAATGTGCACCCACACACAATAGACCTTATTAACTTATTTTTTTCCATGGGAATCCTTATAATTTGGCCTTAATATTTTTAAACAAATATTTACACTAACCCAATTAAATTTAATTTTCTTTTTCAATTATTTTTACCATTTTTCTCTTTGCTCTAAATTAATTGCAAGTGTGCGCACACATGGGTTTTTCTCATTATTTTAAGCATATGAACCTTGTTAGTTTAACCCAAAAGACTTTATTCATGAGATTTTTATAAAGAATTTACACATTTATAATATTTCACACACTCAATTCAAGTTGTTAAAACTAGTAAGAGGGATATTACATTCTCCCACATAAAGAATTGAGATCTGCTAATCTCGCAAACTGGAAATAATCTCTTACTATATCCTCTTCTTTCTCCTAATTTAAGTTGTTACTGGTAAGAGGGATATTACATGGGTCTTGATGTGTTTGGGTTATATGTGATGTGTTTGAGGGAGTGGGTTGGTGACTATTAATGCCAAAGAGCGACAATGATGATGTTGTTGTGGAGAGTTTGAATGTATGTTGAGGAAGTGGTTGAAGCCATCAAAGCCAGTATCCTACAAGTTGTTTTTGTTACTATTATGGATGTGTGTGGATGTGTTGGTTGGTGTGTGTTATTAAAGGAGTTGATGTATGCTTGAAGTAGGCTTGGCTGTAGTACTCAAGGTAGTAAATCCAGTCGTCGCGTCATTGGTTGATTGTAATCCCTTGGTAGAAAGACCGGGTTGAAGGAGCATTGGTTGATGATATTTGGACAAGTTAAGGTTGATGTGCTCCTTGGGTGTAAGACCAGAAGGTGGTAAAGATTCCAGGACTGGTGTGCTCAATCCTTGGGCGGTAATTGCAGGCTGCAGCATTAGAATTTAGTTGATTGTGGTTGCTTTCAAAGATCAAGGTTGAAGATGACTCCGGATTTCCTTGAGTTTGATGGTTTATGTGGATATGTGGAAAGGTTTGTCAAAAAGATGGAGCTTTCAGCATTCCTCTATTGAGATATCGAGCTCATTTAGTAAGGCAGTGGACACTGATGACCCGCTTGGGGGATAGGCCCCACACTTACACCACTGGCATGGTTGGTGAGATCATGGGTGATATGTGGCTAGTGGGATGACAGGCTGTGTGTGACAGCCATTCTAGAGACTGGCATAGTTATAGCGCCAGCTCATTTAGTTGGGTTCACAATATAAAGAACCCTAGTATGTATTTCGTTGAGTACCTTTTCATAGGTGTGTACTCTTATCTTTGTATATGGTGTGTTGAGTGTTGAGTGAAGAAGAAGATTTTCAGCCTCTCACCTTGTGTGTTCTCTTTTAGGGTTTTGTGAGTGTGTATGCTTGCAAGAGCTCAAGCTCTCTTCCCCCCTGCATCTTTTCATGGTATCAGAGCCTAGTTCATGCTGCTAAGGGCTGAGGTGCAAGCAAGAGAAGCACAGGAAGCGGTACAAGGGTAAGAGCTTCAACTACTCTTCCCTATTTGTGTTGGGGACTACACCCTTGTCGGGAGCTCTACGGGAGGCACCGGTAAACGATCTCTGATTGAGGAGCTTTCTTCTCGCGGGAGTAAAGCTATAGGGAAACTATATTGTCCTATGTTGGACAGCATTTTTTGGGCCGAAAACGCGTTTCGGGCGCGTTCGGACCTCCGTTTTTCGAAAAGCAAGCGATTTCGAGCACTGCGGGTAAGTCATCTCGATTCTCTTGCGAACTCTATTTTAAGAACTGCAGGAAGACAGATTGGTTGTGCAGACATTGTGTGTGCTAAGGAGGTCAACAATTGCCATTGGGTGTATGTATGCACATTGAGGTCACTGGTTTGTGACATTTGAGTCTAGTATAGTACCGCTGCAGAAAATACAACAGTTTGTGAAGGACAAACCAGAGTGTTGTTTCTGGTAAATTTGTGTGTCTGGCAAGATGTCAAATGATGGCATAAATGAGATAGTTGCTGAGAAGCTTGATAAGAACAACTTCCATGCTTGGAGATTCTGGTTGACAAATTTCCTGATGGGAAAGGGTTACTGGGACTATATAAAAGGTGAGCATGAAGAGGCACCGGAGATACCAGAGATCAATCTGACATCTGCAGATGTGAAAGAGTTCAAGGATTGGAACCAAGGAGCCAAAAAAGTTATGTATTGGATCTCTATCAGTATACAGGATAGAAAAGTTATGTATTGGCTCTCTATCAGTATATAGGCACAGAAAAGCTATGTATTGGCTCTCTATCAGTATACAGGACACCATGATGTGAAAGAGTTCAAGGATTGGAACCAAGGAGCCAGAAAAGTTATGTATTGGCTCTCTATCCAGTATACAGGACACCATGATTGGACACATACAGGATGCCAAGTCCCCCAAGGAGGCGTGGGACACCTTGGTAAAACTCTATGAAACGAATACCAAGGCACGAAAGATACAGTTGAAGAATGAACATACTGTGGAGAAAAAGAGTATGTCTGTGAAAGACTATGCATTGATGTTTCAGTAAATGATGATGATAAGGTGGAAGTCTGTCTACATGGTCTCGGGCCACAATACAAGGCGTTCAAGACATCTATTCAGACTTGGAAAAACATTCCCAATTTCACAGATTTGGTGTCTATGTTGATTATAGAAGAGAAGAGCTTGGGTGAAGACCAACACCTTCACAAAACAAAAACAGTTCAGAGCAACAGGCCTTCTACACAAGTTCAGGAAGAGGACGCGACCAAGGAGGAGGCCGTGGACGCGACCAAGGAGGTGGCCGAACAGGTAATCAAAATTATGGCCAACAGTAGCAACAACAACAACAACAGTCCTAGAATTCACAAACAACAACAACACGCAGGTATGGAAGAGGCCAATTCAGAGGCAGGGGGAGTCAAAGAGGTCGAAGGAGATGAAAAACCTTGAAAGACTAGGTTTTGTGGAAACAGGGAATGACACTACTCATCCAATTGCCCATGTTGGAGATGTGCCACTGTCTATGCATGATGGCAAAGTGAAGTACCTGTACTTCATGTTCCGAACATAACAAAGAATCTGGTTTTAGTTGGCCAGATGATTGAGCAGGGTTTGCAGGTTCGGTTTAACCCTGATGGTTGTTTTATGTTGAAGACTTTAAAGACAAGTGCAGGTTGGTTGCAAAAGCCTCACTAAATGAGCTCGATATCTCAACACTCCCCCTCGAGCTCAACTCCATCTCATGTACACCAAGCGAAGCCCTAAATCTACGGAGCTTCTCTATACCCAATGCTTTGGTGAAGATGTCAGCGACCTGATCCTGTGTGCTGACATAAACAAGGTCAACGTCTGCCAAAACCTTCTCTCTGACAAAATGGTAGTGGACCTCTATATGCTTCGTGCGAGCATGAAAAACTGGTTTCCTGGACAACTGTATACTGCTAATGTTGTCACAAAAAATGACAACTTGTCTATCCACTGATAGACCCAAATCTGCAAGTAGCTTTCTCAACCAAGCTACCTCACATGCTGCCATAGCAGCACCTCTGTACTCGGCCTCTGTACTAGATAGAGCAACCGTAGGCTGCTTCTTGCTGCTCCAAGTCACAGCAGCACTCCCCAAAGAAAACATGAAGCCACTAGTAGATCTTCTATCTGAGATACTACCAGCCCAATCAGCATCTGTGTACCCATGTACACGTATCTCTGTCCCAGTTTCATAAAATAGTCCACAATGCAGAGTAGACCTCACATACCTCAGTATGCATCTCAATGCATCCAAATGAGGTTTTCGAGGCGAGGAACCTGCATAAATTGATTCATCAACCCAACAGCATAGCTCAAATCTGGCCTGGTGATCGTCATGTAGGTCAAGCTCCCTACTATGCACTTATACATAGTAGGATGCTCCAAAATCTCTCCTGAATCTGCACTCAACTTGCCATTTTGATCCAATGGCACTGAGATAGGCTTACAGCCTGTCATACCATACTTGGACAACATGTCCAAGCCATACTATCTCTGCAGTAATCCAATACCATGTGGTGACCTAATCACCTCAATGCCCAAGAAATATCTAAGCTCCCCCAGATCCTTCATCTCAAACTTCTGTCTAAGCGAGATCTTTACATCAAAGATCTCTGCATCATGGTCCCCCGTAATGATCAAGTCATCTACATAGATGACAACTTTGAACTTTTACGAATGATGATGACCAGCCAAGGGGTGGACATGTGCCAAACCAACAAAGCAGCAATGGAGAGGAGTTGCCACATAGCAAGAAAGATGGGAAGATGATGTTAAGGAGGAGTAAAGAGGCATTGAAGCCTTCTCAACATGTGATGATGATGTGCTTGATGCAGATAACCATTTTTCTTCTCTTTATATCCTTTCATTTCTCCCTTTGGGCCATGATGATTCCTTATGTCATGGTGATGTAGAAAAGTCTTTGTATGCAATCCAAAGCTAGTACAAGGGGATGATGGTTTCCACAGAGATGTGTCCTTTGATGTTGTGTGCTTGGCCTTGACCAGGCAACATGATGTGGAAGATACGTGGGACTCCTTTGTGAAAAGGGAGTTGGATAGCAATGAGCCATATTGGCAGTGGTGGTATATGATTCCATGTATAGATGTAGTATGGCATGGAGCCTTTGATGGTGTAAATACAGGTTCCCAAGCTTAGCTATTGCATAGTGATGTGCATGGCAAGTTGTACATCTGGCCTTTTGATCATGGAAAGAAGATGAAGACTCCAACAATGGAAGGACCAAGGCTTGAGTTTGACCCATGAGGATGAGCAAAGAACATAATGCTGCTTAGCATGAATGCTCTAACAGTTTGGGGGGAGGGCAAAATATGTGAGGCTAGAAAAATAAACTAAAAAAACAAGTAAATTTGTATAGAACTCTGGAGTTTGTGTCTCAGCAAAATGATAGTTGGTTTGCACTTAGGGTAGGTGCTACAACATGGTTGTTCATCAGAGTAGAGGGGATTGTTCTTTGAGATGCATCTCTACATTTTGTATATATAGTAGGGTGCAAGATTGTGTGTGGTTGAACATCATAACCCAAGAGTTGATGATGTATTTTGTCAGAAATTCTCCATGTTTGATATGTTGCAAACCCCATAGTAGCACATGGGTAATGATATTTGGGGATAGCATACTTTGAAAGTGGTTTCTTGGGAAGTTAGGATGCAATGGCTGAGGGCTTCTTCTGATGTGATTAGGCCAAAGTATGGTAACATGATGGTTTTGGCCAAAGGTTGTAATGGTTTTTTTTTTAAAAAAAACCTTGTACATAAGGTATTAAACAAAGGTTTTGTTGTAAAGCCTGTACTAAGGTGACGAAGGAGCGAAGAAGTTGAAGGAACTAGTCGCCCCAAGGAAGATACAGGATCATCGAGAAGAAGCAGTTGTGACTGAATTAGAAGGAGAATGGCAGGAGAATGACAGTGGTGATGCTATCGATTGAAGAAGAAAAGAAAGCAAGTGCATGGCCGGCATTGTCGGCGTTAGAATTAAAAAGGAAGGAAGATCTAGTCGCCTCCAAGGGTGCCTAGCATTGGAAATTATACATAAGCAATATGATCCAAAGTAGCAAGCTTTTGGCCAATCTTGGGGGGAGATGATACCATTTTGTCCCCAGTTTGCATGAGAGAGAGAGAGAGAGAGAGAGAGAGAGAGAGAGAGAGAGAGAGAGAGAGGTTGTGGGCAGAGAACCAAGCTACAGGTGAAGTGTATGGTGGGCTGAAAACCAACTCAGAAGGAAGCTGTGTGAAGGAAGACCTTGCACATCAGGAGTACTTACTGCTGTGGTGGCATGTGTACCCATCCCTTGACGATGTTTTGAAGAGCGTTGTTGTGGGGCTGAGCCTTGGAAGCTATGGTGTGAGGCCATAGTGCATACAAAGAGCTCAAGTATCATTGAGATACTAATTGTGATTGAAGCCTCGAAGATCTAGGAGTTGTGGCCCTCCATATTGTGCTATGGTGCTCGTGACTAGCCTCGAGCTAGCGGTATCGAGATGTTAGCGAGTCTCGGGCATATGCTCCAATAGCCTATGCAACTGTTGTTTAGCTGATTTCTACATCTTGATCTTGAGCTCGTTTGATCTCTACTAGTGGGTGTGTGTATTTGGATTGCCTGTGTTATGAGATGAACTTGCAACCAAGGAAGAGAGAGGGAGAATGATATTATTTCAAAGCTTCCAACAGATGTATTACTTGAGACACCTTGGTGTGTGTGAGTTGTGCTCTTGTACAACTGAATCATGATATGTATGTAGCTAGTATTCATGTTATGATTTCTACCAGTAGGCATGACTGAGACAGATTTTTGTGTAATTGCCAAACCATCCATCTCTCATGGTATACAAAACATATGGTTCTTTGTGCTGCTGATATATCCTGATGTGTCATTTGGAGGATGTTATTGTGTTCTTCGTTGTGTTGGTTCCTTTGCATTGATGTCACATGCATGTAGATGTGGTTCTCATTCAAGAACTAGATACTGGGTGCATGTAGATGTGGTTCTCATTCAAGAACTAGATATTGGGTGCATGTGGTTTGAGCCTATGGCGAGGCTCATTACTGGTGCTTGATGTGCTTAAGGCTATGGGAGTTTGTGTTGTGGTGCCCCTATGTGCTAGTGTTGGTTGCTTGATATGTATTCAATGGTGTGGATTTAAGCTATCAAGAGGCAAATGATTTCTCTACCAAAATCCTCACAACGCGCATAGGTATACTGCCTGCACAATTTGCAGAGAGCCAAAGCTGCATAAAGGGCAAAGCTACTAGCAATTTTGATGCAAAACAAAGGGCTAAAGGTGTAGGCTATAGGAGATAGACATCTTGACTTTGCACAGAGGTTGGTGACGATAAAATCAGGGTAAACGTGCTTACACCATCAGTAGAAGCAGCATGTGACAGAATCCTACGGTGGGAACCTGGCTCTAATACCATGTTGAAGACTTGGAGCTCACATGGTGTGTAGGAGTAGGAGACCATGCAAAGTGTGATAGTGACTCAAAGTGAGTGTGTGTGAGAGTAAAAGCACAAGAATGATTGGCACGAGTACTTCTTTGATTTGCTGACAAAGTGAGCTTCTTGTGTACGGCTGCATTTTGAATATCCCTTTAGCAATATTCAACAAGCCACCAAATAGTGTAGGGGAGTTGGAAACTCTCTCCTCTGCTCGATCGTCAATCATATGAGCATCCTTCGTAGACTCTTCACTACTAGTCTCACTTGAACATAGATCTCTCCAAATAAACACACTTTGATGTGGGCCAGATCTAACACTCCTCTAGTAGGAAGATCCTAGGTAATTTGATGCACTATCATCTAGAGTGGCTTCGCCTCCGAAATTTTTTCTTGATCTCGGTCGCTTAGGCAGGCAGGGTAGGCCACCACAACCTCGCCCTTCGAGGTATTGAGGAAAACCTTACCTTTATGCCACTTTCAACCATTGACACTATTGGATCACATATTTGGGTCGATGTATAGCTTACTACCAAAAGCATCCAGTATGTGGTGCAGTTATTTTTACACACAATGCCTTTAGTGACTGAGGTTGGTACCTATTTTTGATTTGTTTACTTACATGTATGTTAATGTCTCGTGTAGTTTCTCTATGTATCTTATTCATGTTTGCTCTTTCATGCAGACACCTACACATTCTACTACGGATCCACCATCATCAAAGGTAGTGCAAAGACTAACTGTAGAGCTTGAGCATATGATGATAGAGATGGAGCAGATGAAAGTATAAATGGGGGAGTAGAGGCAAAGGCTATATGAGGGGATCATGAGGCGATGCATTAGCTAAGCATAGTGCAAAGAACTTTTTTCAACAGTCTCGATAAATTGTTTGTTGCAACCGACAAGTCCATAGTGACCCTTACCTTGCTTATATCCTTGGCCTCCATCGAAGATCCTGGAGGACCAATGACCATTTGTTGCACAAGCCTTAAAGATTCTATGCAAGGGCACTAGCAATATGTTTTCAGTCCCTCGATGCGATAGGTGGATATATGCTAAGATGCAGTGCTAGCCATTGCTCATGAGTCGGGCATCAAGGCCCTCCAAGAGGGCTTCAAGGAGCCAGTAGAGTTGGAGTGGACTGAGATAGAGTTCATGCAACTCTACAACCTATTCTAGAGGAGAGCAGGTGCATAACACTTGAGCACGTTGGGCAGTGCTGGCCCTAGTGGCACATTTGTCGAGACTTATCGACATAGAGTCATGACTGTTGAGCAGGTTACACGTGTGGAGTGGGAGACATGTATGCATGCTAACTTCACTCTTTGGCTAGAGAGACCGACTGTGGGTGTCACAAGAGACAAAGGCCCAAAGGGCTCTTGAGGCAGTGTGGCAAACATGCATACTACCGCATGTACCCAAGGTGCAGGCTGTATGGCAGGATTCTATTATTGCACAACGAGTTATAGAGGCTCCTCGACAACAAGTCAGTTTATAGATGATGATCCATATTGGCTAGACTTGGATAGTGACAGTGACTAAACCCATAGTAGCTAGGCTAGCACTTACTTTTGTAGTCATTATATAGTTTTTTTTTATTGTTTTCTGGTGACTAAGCCTAGAGTAGTTGGGCTAGCACTCGTATGTTGTAGTTTCATGATTTGTTTCATGTATTATTCTCTTATATTTATAAATTATCCGCACATACATTCACACACACATACGCCTACATAACGCACATGCATTCACACACGCACCTCCCTAATGTTTTTTCTGTTTCATTTTGATTGCAATGTGCGTGCCAAAGGCCTAATTTTCAATGTGTTGTGGCCTTAGAGAGCCACCTGAAAATTTGTCCTTTGGCACGCACATTACAACCAAATGTGGTCCGATGGTGGCCAAACTATGTAAGAGTGCATATGGGATCCCCACCCTCACTCTTGTAAAGTTTGGTCACCCATCGGAGCACATTTGGTCACAATGTGCTTGCTAGAGGCCCAATTTCGAGGGGGTTTGGTGGCCTTAGAGAGCCCCTTAAAAATTGGTCCTTTGCCATATACATTGGAACCAAATGTGGTCCGATAGTGACCAAACTTTGCAAGAGTGTATATGGAGTCTCCCCACCCTCACTCTTGTAAAGTTTGGTCACCATTGGAGCACATTTGGTCATAATATGCATGCCAAAGGCCCAATTCTCAATGTATTGTGGCCTTAGGGAGCTCCCTTGAAATTGGGCCTTTGGCATGCACATTACGACCAAATGTGGTTGGATGGTGACAAACTTTACAAGGGTGTATATGTGGACCCACCCTCACTCTTGTAAAGTTTTGTCACCATCAAACCACATTTGGTTGCAATATGCGAGCCAAAGACCCAATTTTGAGGGGGCTCTCCAAGGCCATAACACGTTGAAAATTGGACCTTTGGCATGCACATTGTAACCAAATATGCTTCGATGGTGACTAAAATTTGCAACAGTGTGTATGGGGATCTCACCCTCACTCTGCAAAGTTTGGTCACCATCAGAGCACATTTGGTTACAATGTGTTTCCAAAGACACAATTTTCAATGTGTTGTGGCCTTAGAGAGCCCCCTTGAAATTGGGCTTTTGGTACCCACATTGCCAATGTGGTCTGATAGTGACCAAACTTTACAAGAGTATATATGGAGACCCCACCCTCACTCTTGCAAAGTTTGGTCACACCATCAGAGCACATTTGGTTGCAATGTACTGCCAAAGGCCCAATTTTCAATGTGTTGTGGCCTTAGAGAGGTTCCTCGAAATTGGGCCTTTGGCATGCACATTGCAACCAAATGTGGTCCGATGAGATGAATTTTTTTTTCAAGAGTGTATATGTGGACCGCAACCTTCTTCTTGCAAAGTTTGGTCACCATTGGACCACATTTGGTTACAATGTGCGTGCTGAAGGCCCAATTTTGAGGGGGCTCTCTAAGGCTACAATGCATTGAAAATGGGGCCTTTGGCTTTTACATTGTAACCAAATGTGTTCTAATGGTGAACCAAACTTTGCAAGAGTATATATGGAGACCCACCGTCACTCTTGCAAAGTTTGGTCACCATCGGAGCACATTTGGTTGCAATGTATTTGCCAAAGGCCCGATTTTCAATGTGTTGTGGCCTTAGAGAGCCTCCTGAAAATTGGTCCTTTGGCATGCACATTGCAACCAAATGTGTTCAGATGGTTACCAAACTTTGTAAGAGTGTATATGGGGACCCTGCCCTCATTGTTGCGACATTTGGTCACCATCAGAGCACATCTGGTCACAATGTACATGCCAAAGGCCCAATTTTCAATGTGTTGTGGCCTAGAGAGCCCCCTCGAAATTGAGCCTTTGGCATGGATATTGCAACAAAATGTGTTCCAATGGTGACCAAACTTTTCAAGAGTGAGGATGGGGTCCCATATACACTCTTGCAAAGTTTAGTCACCATCTGTCCACATTTGAACACCAAATAAATAGATATCAAAAGATACAAAGTACAATGAGAAAAAGTGAGACACCAATAATATAATAATACAAATGCAAAGTATAACTCACAATGATATCAAACTAATCATCAACACCCTCTCTCTAGCTCTCAAATGCAAAGTATAACTCACAATGATATCAAACTAATCATCAACACCCTCTCTAGCTCTCAAAACATCTAATATGTGTTGGGTTTCGTAGTCTAACTTGTGTCCACCAACAGTAGTCCATCGAGTGTCCACCCTTTATGTGTATGTAGGTGTTCCTCCTAAATATTGAGAAAGTAAACCATATCAAGTAAGTGTGCCTTTAGCTAAGTAGTGATGTCAGCACCTCTTAGGTAGATATTATCTCCTATGATTTAGGCCTTTAAGTTAGTTGAAGACCAAGCCTATAATAAAAAGAGCCCTTGTACTTTCATTTCAATATAATCAAAGAAGTACTCATGCCAATTATTCTTGTCCTTTTAACTCTCACACACTGACTTCAAGTTCGCTATCACACTCTGCACAGTCTCCAAATCCTACACACCATGTGAGCTCCAAAGCTCCAACATGGTATCAAAGCATGGTTCCCACCACCCTAGAGTTCCTATCATAGGCTGCCTGTACTGATGGTGTACGCACATTTACCTATGCGTGCCATTTTGTGCTATTCACCTCTAGCTCCATCATCACATTGAGCCACCTCTACGAGCACCCATGCTCTCTTGGCCATCAATCTCCTAGTCTCGTCGTCTTGGACCTCTTGTGCTGAGCTCTTGCACAAATTAGCCATCTCTGGCCTTCCCCATCATCTACATCCTCTATTGATCTTGTTTATTTTCTCTGTTGTCCTCCAAATCTTGGAGCAGTGCTCCCACCACTAACACCATCTCCTAGTTATATAGATCTGTGCCATCTCAGATCTGTAGCCATACTGCTCTGCATCGGCACTACGCAACTTGTACGTCAGCTATGCTCTGCAGTACTGCCATGGCAGCCCACCTGCTCTCTGCAGCACATAGTTCAACTCAACGTCCAAGATAAAGTGTATCAACATCAGCATCAACCTCATTCAGCATTCGACATTCTACCTACGGCCTTTAAAGTTTGATATTTGGGTTGCAGCTTATGACATGTGATTCCACGTCAGCTTTCGACATGCTGATGTCACGTTAGCTTCCGACCTGATGATGCCATGTTAGCTTCAAACCTACAGAGTCAGCTACTATCAGAGTCGGCAATGTCTGAGTCAGCTACCAAAGTTAGCAATCTAAATCAGGTGTGTGAATTAGATGTCGGACTTAGCTGTCAGAGTCGGCCATCTAAATCAGATGTTGGACTCAACCACATCAAATCCGCTTGTCAAAGTCAGCTAACCAAAATCAATTTGTAAGCAAGAGCAATACAGTTCATCCTATCCATTAAGCATTCATGGATTCTTCAGAAGCTTTGGAAAAGCTTCTTTCTTTGCAAAAATTGTTCAAAACAAATTTCCCTACTACTTGGCAGACAAAGATAAGACTTCTTCTCACATGCGAGATAGGGTCTAGGGGACGTCAATGGAAATGAAGAAAAACCCAAAGGCACACTATCGTCACCTGAAATAAAGCCCTGGAATGAGCATAATGACAATGCACTTGCTCATGCCGGTGTTGGTATTGCAGATAATCTTATCCATCATCTTGATTTGGACAAAACAGCAAAAGAAGTATGGGATAAGCTTAAGAATCTATTTGGTAACAAAATTAATAATTCTAAAATTTTTCTCAAACAAAAATACTACAATCTGAAAATGAAAGAGCATCAAACTCTTCAAGAACATCTTAGCAACATCGACTCTCTCTTGCAACAACTTGGTGCATTAAATGCACATCTCGAACGAGGACGACAAGAAAGCTGTACTGTTCTCCAACTTATAAGAAATCAAGAAGTACAAAGAATCGCTTTCTTCACTTTGAGTGTCCCGCGAAATGCCATACGAAAGTATGGTAGCAATCCTCATCGACGAACATAAGAGACTTTAGGAAGAAGAAGTGGTTATGCTTGATATAGATAAATCTTTCCTCTCTAAACCCACTTTTCCAAAGAGCAAAGGCAAGGTCATAAAATGCACATTTTGCAAAAATCTTGGTCACACGAAGGATAGATGTTTTAAGAAGATGACACAACAAAGTAGGAAAAGGATTATGCCAACCTGGTTTTGCAAAGAAAGATCAAGATCCTGAAGATGTTCCAGAAGATTCCACATCAGCAACATAGAATGCTTTATTTGCTACGATCAAAGGATTCAACCTTGATGGTAAGAATACGAGTATGCCTTGCAATTTCCCCTTCATTTATGTTTTCCTGTTCAGGTCAATCATGGGTCCTCTGCCCAAGTAGTCCACCCAAAATGTGTATTTCTTTGTTAGCTTGTGTGTGTTTCCACTATGATGTCACACTACTCTCTGTATAGAGTAAGGGGGAGCTAGTTCTAATAGCTGAGGGATTTCATGTGTGGTCAAGCTCCTATCAGGCCTGACATGAGAGTTTCTAGTGTTGGTACAATGTGATCCTTTTCATCACGTGTACAGTCGTGAAAATCATCATGGATATGAAGACTACCCACATAACACCTCGCTAACTCTGAAGGGGGGTTTGTTGGGTTTTGTAGTCCACCTTGTGTCCACACCGTAGTCCATCGAGTGTCCGCCCTTTATGTGTGTATGTGTTCCTCCTAGATAACAAGAAAGTAAACCATGTCAAGTAACATTAGGAAATTTTTGAGGTCATTTTGGGGCCTTGTAAGGAAGTTTGACCGGAATATTCCCTCCAAAAAGGGGCACCGGATAAATTTTTTGCTAACGAACTCCAAATTTGTCGGACCTCACATATTTAGATTCTACTCTTCAAAAGCTATCCATTGATATATAACACGATAGGGTTCGGAGAAGGGACAAGATAGATACCTAGAAGATTCCTTTTTGCCTGGGGAAGATTCACGTTACCACACCAATGGGAAATTTCTTCAAGCACGCATGAAACTGACGGTCCTGGCACTTGACACAATGGGTGTGTCGTATAGAAGAGTAGATGTGCTCTCTAAAAATAGTAGTGATGAACAATGCATGTGGAGTATGTTTCTCCATGAGTTATAACCTCTTGGATTTCCCCCCACCATCGAGGTAGCGCACTTATTTCTATTAGATTTATTACTGCATGACTTTGTGAGCCCATTCTCTACAAAATGCTATAAAGACTAGACACTAAGCCATGATTGAATAAAATGAGCATAGAAGTGTGTGCATTTGTAGGAAACAAAACTCTCTTATCTTGCATTGTATTAGATATTCTAATTCATAAGATAAGATTTTTCTTATTCAATTGGATGATTATGGATTGATAGATATATCTTTTTAATTAAATATACATGATATCTTTTGTTATATTTTTAAAATAGGGAGGATTTTAATATAATATATTTAAAAAATATTTTAAAATAATAATTCTAAAAAATAAATAAATTCTTTTTTTAAGAAAAAGATAAAATATATTTCTTTTAACTATAAAATAATATATTATTTAATTTACATATGTTATTTATTTGTTGATAAAAAATTTTATTTTAAAAAATTAAAAATAAAAAAAGTGTACCTTTAAATTACGAACGGTGTATCCTCATGAAATCAAACACTGTGACTAGACAAGAATGAATGGGGTATCCTTCCACACCGTAGGGCTCAAAATATGTAACAAGAAGGGCATAGCGAGCTCTCGAGTCAAGTTGGCCTTGGAGTGCTCTGTCTAAGAGTACCATTTTGAAGATAACAAAAGGTTGCCACAGCCTCCTCCCAAAAGGCATGGGGAAGGCTGGCAACTACCATTCTACTAAGAGGTGTGTGGAACAGTGAATTGATGCCTCATTTCATGACTTGCATGGTAATCTGCAAAAGCCAGAGACACACTCCTCCATTGTCGGACCGAAGAGTCCTAACTCGAGTGTCAAGTTGACATTCATCATAATTGAGAAAGTGTTTAAAGCTGTTCTCTCTAAAGGGTATACACCTCTCTACCTTCCTCCTCTCTCACCAATCAATCGCTCAACCATACTGTAGTCACCTCCAATAACCAATGTAATATCATCTGTAAGGTGCTTGCTAATCTAATCCAAAAAAGGAGTCCTATCCCTCCAATATAGAGATGCATTATGGTTATCATATAATCATCTGAAAAAGGGGGGAGTCTCAAAAGTAGCATACCCATGGTCATGCGAGCTCTAATGGCCCACATGATGGTACCTTGGCTGAGTCTTGTAGGGCAGACTCAAATTGTGAGGGTAGACTTCATCAACACATCATGCCATAGTCTAGTGGTGGACTTGCCATGTGACAGTCATGGTGGGAAGATGGGACTACAAACTACGGCACTGCAACATGTGGCAAAGTAGAGATCCCCTTTGTCAATAAAGTTTTCAAATTGACATGTTTTTATCAGTCCTGCTATGTTGAAGATGTTATTTTCATTTTTTAAGCCTAAGAATTTCGTTTAAAAGCTAAACCTCATGAATTTAATAAACTCAATTGCATATTACGTCTTCTTTTGAAGTACCGGCTATTGAAAATGATTATAAATCACCAAATCCAAGTAGACTCTGAGGCAAATAGGTTATTGCGAGTTTGTATATATACTTTCAATCGTTAATTTTCACCTCAAGTATACTATATGGTGTAACAAGATGATAACCACCACTCACGTTTTTTTCAAGGTTTAGTGGAAGTCAAGTGCATTTAATGATCTATTCCACAAGGTGCTTGGCTTCGTTTAGCTAAGCTTTCAAGAGTTGTTAAAGGTTTTGATGTCTTTAGCTACCTTTGTCACTAGTACGCAATAGCAACACTAACATGGTGTGCACTCACCAAAATAACGAGCTTAACGGGGGGTTCAAACTTCTCCAATCACACAGAGGAGCATTAATTGGGCCTTGATTTCCTTGTCAGGGTCTAGGGTCACGGAGCATTAATCTCAGCCACAATTATACGACTTTAGAAACCAGAATTAAGTCTCCAGTTCACAAGAAGTTGCCACATTAACCTTTGCAAAATTTAAAAGAACTATAATGAATGAGAGAATGACACATCAACATGTTTTGGAATTTAAAATCTCCAAATCTCCAAGACTTTCTAGGATTTTTTTCCAACATTGATGTAGCACCAACCGTTCTTTTAGTGCAACCTAAGGGAATAAACGTACCAACAATGACTCATTGTTAGGCCATATCCACAATCTATTGAATTGCCGTCTCTCCACTGGTTTATGAGGCAATGTAGAATGGGCCCGTAAGTTACAGCTGGTGTAGGAAGACCCCTACGACAGTCTTCCTTGAGGTGGAGAAGGTTCGTAATAGAGCAAGAAGAGTAAACAACCAGCAAAGTGAACAAACTTACTTCAAGCAAAGCGAACTATAGACATTGAACTATAAGGTGTCATAATCTGGTTGTTATCTATTACCATACTGTCAATTGACAACCTGGTTTCAAGCTTCCCAGCTCATTTCTTTTGGCATAGCATAGGGCTCCTAATGGCTGTGATGCTTGTCAACTCATAACAACCAAGAAACAGACACGGCATTGTGCTTCCAGCAGTCAGGATCTACCATTAAGCAGTTAGCTGGCAGCAGCTTGCCACAAGATGACATAGTATAACTAATCATGTTAGCTTGATAATCTACTATTCTCAGAAACTCGAATAACAAATAACAAAGACAATTGCCCATAATAATTTTATTTGCAAACCAAACATTACTTCTGATAGAGACAGATAGATACAACAGGCATTTCTATTCGAGAAATAAGTTCCCAAGATTTTGATGCGTATCATTTTTCCACAGGTCCATGCGTCGCACTCCCTCATAGTCTGGACTTTGCCCCATTGACAGGAGAACTCTGCGGCAATACAACGATGGCATGAATTTCAATAGCCTCCAAAAAAAAGGCAGGAAATTAGTGTAATGGATGCAATGCAGTAATCTGCAACAACTTGCCAGTTTCAAGTCCCTTGCAGCGCAATGCTCCAGCCAAGCACATGGTTTGAAGAAATCACCATAGGATTTCGAGAAACTACTCAACCTCAATGCGATGTGCTTTGCACCAATCAAATCCGCCCAAAAGACAATACCACCTCTGCAAATTACGCATTGAATCAGTTGCATAAAAACAATGTAGCCAAGTATCAATACCACCTCTGCAAAATGATGGAAAACGGCAGAACAAACTTTTACCGGTATGGTGGGAAACCCATGCCCATGACAGAGGCTATGTCAAGGTCAGAGGCTTTAGACACTACTCCTTCCTCAAGGACCCTGCAAGCTTCATTGACGACAGGGAAAAATACCATCTCGATGACTTCCTTGTCAGAAAGTACGACTGGCTGCAGTAATAATTAACCACAGGCATAAGTCAAGCCCGCTAAACTCCAGCAGCTCAAGGCACAACTTACACGTGACCAAATAGAAGTCAGTAAGCACCTTCTTGTTTGGCATGATATTGGCCAAGGCCTGGGATTTTTCAAGGTACTTCCGCAACTCTGGATCAGGTTTGGCCTTGCGTTTGTCGTCATAGGTATAAAATCCCTTGCGTGTCTTTTCACCTGCAGGAAAAGGTTACCATAATCACACAAAGCTTTAACTAGTAGCATAGTAGTCTCTGTAAATTGCCAACAGGAAGGCTGTAGACGGGGGTTCAATTGCCTATCCAATGAGCAGCCACCCATCTGCGGTCATCAGATCTTCTAACAGAAAGCAAAGACAGGCAAGGAAGTTGTATGTGCTAAGGGCCTTAAGCTCCAACTGGGTAAGAAGCTGACCAAGGCGCTTGTCCTCCATAAGCATGGGGAATAGCATGGACTTGTACACACGATCAGGGAAAGCCTCTATGTAAGTCAATCCCGATGCTACCCCAACTTCGAATCCCACAAGATCTGCGAGCCTGTGTAGGAAGAGCAACAGCAGAAAAGAGCATTATATGAGAACTGGATAAGCAACAGCAGATAATAGCATTAAGAAATAAATAAATGAGAACCAGATAGTAGCATGCAATATCTTTTATATTGGCTGAGAGCTTCACCTAAAAGGACCCATGGGCATGCCAAAAGCAGTAACAATGCGATCTATCCGGTAAACATCCACACCAAGATCCACCAAAAGCAATGACGCCTGTGAGTATGGGAAGAAAGTTCGATTGACGGCAAAGCCTGGGCAATTCCCAACCACTACAGGAACCTTTTTTATCCTTTTGCCAAAGTCAAGGAGATCAACTAGCACTTGTGGTGCAGTACTGCTTGTTCGAATGATCTCAAAAAGCGGCATTACATGAGCAGGGCTGTCAAAAACAGCACAAAATTTAGCTTCACTCTCGAGGTGATGCAACCTTGGAGAGGAGGAGCTTTCCAGACTGACTCCCCGCCTGTCCTATACGGGAATCTTGGCTGCCCAAAGATCTTGGATTGTAATCAGCATTGTCCAACTGTCCACCTGTCTGATGGGTGGGGGGTTTTTCATAGAGAGAAATGAAAAGGTTACCTGAAAAAGTGAGCCCCTGCAATTCGATTCTTTGCTTGTATCTTTTCAGCAATTAAGTTCAAATCAATTGTAGAGGTATTGGAAGCTAAGACACAGGTCGAAGGACAGATCTTCTCAAGATCACTAAAGATCTGTTGCTTTAGAGGAAGCTTTTCAATAACGGCCTGCAAAACAGCATCAGAGAGTCAACAAATCTCAGAAGTATGAGGCTCAACCAATTAGGCCCCTTACCATAGTCACCAGAAACGAGAAACGGAAACGGAAATGTTCGAGGAATGGAAACGGGGAAACGAGTTTTTAGAGGTGGAAACAGCCGTTTCCTGTGACAATATCACTTGGGAAACAAGAAACGGCCATGGAAACGAATGGGGTCCTGAAACGGAGAAACGCGTTTCTAGGGTCTGAGACGGCCGTTTCCTGTGACTACGCCCCTTACACACATCCCCCACCCATCCCAGCTGTTGGAGGATCTGAAGACTGATGATGGGTGGGGGTGGCTACTCATAGACGGGCAAACAAGCCCATCCACGACTCGCCCCCCTGGTTTCACAGGCCGTCCTGTTTATCTAAGCAGCAAAAACTTTAGACATCAAATAATACCTCAATCACAATATCCACATTTCTAAATTCGTCGTATTCGAGTACACCTTTCAACAGCAAGAGCACCTTATCAAATTTCTCTTGTGTCATCTTGCCCTTCTTCACCCTGCTCTGAAGGTTAGCTGCAAAAAATACAAAAAGGAGAATGTTTTGGCCTTCTCGATTTACGAAAGAATGATTTAGCCTTAAACTTCTAGCCCTTCTTGGTTATGGATGCCTAGTCTTTTTATATAGATCCATACCTTTGACTCTATCGAGTCCAGCTTGCAGGAAGCTAGCATTCACTTCCTTGATCACCACTTGAATACCACTCAAGATGCAAGCTGTAGCTATTCCAGAGCCCATAAGCCCCCCTCCTATCACTCCCACTTTCTTAAGAGGTCTTGGTTTCAATCCCAAGTCTGTGATACCTTGAACCTGCATTAATATGAACACGATCACTCCAGTACTCAAAAAGCCCATCACTGCAAAGCCATCATGGTATCAGCATACCCTCATTTACACAGATTTCACCTTTCCCGTGGCCCTTTGAGCAAAAAAGACATGAACCAGCGACTTTCCTACGTCTGAGAAAACACACTGTCTGAATCCATCACCTTCCTGTAAGCCAGGGTCAGAGCAATACTTAAACAAAAGTCTATGGTAAAGGAAGCAAAAAACACCTGTGTAGCAAAGACAGGGTTAAACATTATCATTTACCATGTCAAGCATGCAAAGAGCAGGTTGAATTTTCAGTTAGAATGTCAACCAAGCAACTATATTTACATTTACATGTCGCACATGCAAAGATAAGGTTTATACATCCACATTTACTGTGTCAAGGAAGCAAAGAGCAGATTAAACATATGCATTTACCATGTCAACAAGAGCAGCTTAAGCTTACAAAGACCTCATAGCTCTCAAAAATAAATCTGATATATGGATCAAAGCAATGGTAAACCTTGTAAATGCCTGCAAGTCCGCCTGACACAATTCCCTCCTCCACGACATCCAGACATACCAAGGGATGAAGAAGGTTGGGTGCCCTTTTCTTTGTCTGCTCTCTAGCAAACTTCAAAATCTCACGCGCCTCACCTAGAGCTTCAAGTTTGTCTGTTTTGTGAAGGGAAACAGTCCATGGCTTGCGGAACTCAGCAATGTCCAAAGCCCACTTCCTGGCTGCAGAGATGAGCTCTTTAGCTGGTACAATGGCATCAACAAGTCCCACCTCCTTGGCCTCCTCTGAACTGATTTGCTTGGATGTCTACCCAGCCAGATAGATCAAATCATTATGTTTATTTTTTGATAAGCATACCCATGATGCTATGGAGAAGATTGAAAAATGCTTAGCAATTTACCAGCATCATCTCTAAAGCTTTGGATAATCCCACAAGTCGTGGTAGACGCTGAGTGCCTGCAACAAAGATGCACAGTGAGAAAGATGCCTTGCAGCAGTCTCACTCCTACCCTTTTGCAAGTGTGCAAAAAGCAGCTCTTGCATGTGTGAAAAAACCAACCCTCCATTCTGATAATAAAACAAATGCAGCCAAACCCTTACCTCCACCGCCTGGAATTACACCTAGTTGAAGTTCAGGTAGGCCAAGCTGTGCCTTAGGGGCTGCAATCCGACCATGGCAGCACTGCAAAAAAAAAGTTACTTTCAGCCTGTTCTTGGTGTGAAATGCCTTTTATATGTGTATATAGTAGAGCTTTGCTCTCATGTTATACATGGATATCTCAGGAATTTATCCACCACTTAAGAACACACGAATCTCAGGTGTTCTACACTTGAATCTCCCCATTCAAGCATTGCAACATACCATTGCTAATTCTAAACCCCCGCCAAGTGCGAGTCCCTGGATGGCAGCAACTGCCGGTTTCCTAGCTCCTGAAAATATCAGCACACCATTTAAGCACCAAGCTAACCAGAAGTGTTTCACAAACCGTGCATGTGCACGCTAACGTGCTCATCAGAAATGTTTGACAAATAAAACGAGGGTGCATGTGTGGGAAGAGGGGTAGGGGGAGTGGGAGGGGGTTGAGCATGGATGCATGAGTGTGTGATAGTGCACATCTGTGCGTGGCTGTGTGCATGCTCTAACGTAAAGCTTTTACCTTCCATCAGGTTTGTTTGAAGATCCACTGAAACCCATGATATTTGAGAAATATCACCTGTGCAAAAAAGGGAGATACAAGGACATCAATATCTAGGCTAGAAAAACTCTCGCAACCCAAGACAGATTAAGTGAGCAACAACTAACCATTTTTTTGTATCTCTTCCATAGATATGATATCGAATCCCCCTGAAAATTTATCGCCAGCACCTGCAAACAACCAATCATAAATTGCATTAATAATTTGGGAAGCCTCACATACCAAACAAGTTCCACCGCATCTCTCTCTCTCTCTCTCTCTCTCTCTCTGAACCACCAGACCATCACCCTCAGGGCCATGATTGAGGAGGCTAGAGCACACTGGCAGCAGGTTTATTGTTGCTTTGTAGACTTCCAGAATGCCTTTGTTTCGGCCCCCAAGATCACAACTTCTAGTCTGTTTGCAGGAGCTTCATTTTCACTAAGATGATCTGGGAAGTAATGGCATTACATGAGTCCGTGATCAGCAAGGTTCGGGCACCAGGGGGGCTTTCACTTAGTAGCACTATCGAGGTCAAACAGGGCTTTCCCACTCTCTCGACGGCTTTCAGGCTATACATTGGTGAGATCTAAGATTACATCGATGGTCAAAGAGGTACAGTACAGGCTCACGGTTAGCCCCGGACAATGCTACTCATCCCCCTATATGCAAATGACAGTTCTCATCTCCAACTTAGACATGGGGTTGCAGCTTGCAGCTTGTGGATGCATTGATTATGTGATGAGGGGGACCTCATGGTGAATCTTGACCAAGGCTGTGATCTTGATCACCTCCTACCAGGTTGCAGCCACACATTCTTTCACATACAAAATGATGAGGTTGAGTTGTTTTGGAGAAGCCTAGGGATCACTTTTACTGGCCCGATCCTTACTATGCGACCGGCCACCCAGGCACATCTGGCAAGAAGGCATGCTGCCCTCGCCCACCCGGAGAAATATGCTTCCACACCCATTTCCACATGCTGCAGGCTGAGAGGCGAGATACTGCACACATCTTTCTTGGCCATAACCAGAGGGCCCCTGCCCATGCCAGGTCCATTGGGACAAATGGAGGAGGGGAGAGTCAAGCGACCCCACAGAGTGAGTGCACCCCAGGCCCGCGGCATAATGGCTCCACGCCCTGGCAGAGTCCTCCAAAAGAAAGCACAAAGAACATTTTACCCGTCAGAACAGGTGAATTTTTTTATTTTTACTTTTAAACATTTTTCACCTGTCAGAACAATAGCCTTCACATCGTTCCTTTGCATTGCTTCCTCATATTTCTCTTTCAAACCCCAAAACACTGCAAAACAAAATAGGACCATGGTACATATACAATCAGAAGGTTAGAAAATTACTAATACAAGGAAGTAATAAAAGACACACTACAAAAATTCTCGATAACCTGGAAAAACACAGTGCAAATGCCTAAGTAAACTTCTTATAATGGCAAGAGAATGAGATTGATGGATAGTCAGCCAGATATGCTTCTCACAGCAAGCATTGAAACATCTCAATACCCTTAGCTCTACAAGAAATCTCTGTGAGAATGTCATGGTCGAGTCAGCACAGAGATTGAGGCTTTCCAAAGAACAGTTGTTCTGCCTCAGAATCAGCACATGAACTCTTTTGACATATCACTGCTGATTTGTCAGACAAAAGGACAGGCCAACAATCACCATCATCCTTGGATGTTCGCTTCCTGCGACAACACCTGCCTCCCATGACATTGGAGAATGGTGATAAAAAGCTAGCCTTCACCTTGCATTGGAATTCCTCCCAAGTAGTAGGCTTGTTAAGGCTATTGTAGAGAACATTCCACTCGTCTATTCTCATGGGTAACAGCTCCATACGACTCCCCACTTTCCAAGGGTGAACGGACTCATTCTCCCATTCATCTTTAATCTAAGATGATCCTTGGAAATATATACATGGCGTCGATGTCATTAATATAGAACTAACCAACACCATGATACAGCAATATGTGGCATGTCATCATCAAACCAGACACTATCATCATCAAAGGATTCGTAAATAACATATATAATCATTAATCGGCAGGCTAATGTAGGTCCAAGTTTTGGCACATATATCGCTCCAAAACAAACAAAAATGCAGCCATCATGTTGCAGTCTTTGTTTTTTTTTTTTTAATGGTTGAGGGTTATATGTCATAGAATTAGACGCTAGGGTTCAAACTCACACCCCCTTCTGGCCAGAATGTAGCTACTCAAACCCCCGACAAAAGTTCACATTCAAGCTTTGTAAAATATATATTTTTTAATGCAATGAAGAATATATATATATATTCACTTCATAGGAAGAGCGAACTGCATGTGTAGCTTCGTTAGTGCCATGCCATTTAGTGAGGGTACCCAAGCCATATATATATATGTGTGTGTGTGTGTGTGTGTGTGTGTGTGTGTTTTACTAAAAAAAAAAAAGTGTGTGTGGTGTGTGTGATTTTATAAATTGAAAAATGTAATAGTAATAAAAATTAAGCTAAAAAATTTGAACAACACCCGTGAAAACAAATAAATTTCAAACAGGTCAAGCTACAAAATTAAATCTCGTCAAAAAAAACTAAGAGGGGGCAAAATCTTTTTTTATTTTTTTATGAACAGAAATGTTGAGATTATGGAAGCAAACCCTAATACTAGCTCAACACCCTAACCTGGAATCGAAAGAGAGTTGACAGGCGGGTTGATCATGGTAATGATCGCGACGCCATCGGGGCAAACCTCCAGCTGAACGTGCTCCATCTGCGTGATAGGGAAAAACTGACAAACAAGGCCTTTCTCTCTCTGATACAGAAGACTCACGGTAGCACAAATCCTGCACAATCCCTTCTCTCCCCTCCAGTAGCAAGCTTAATACCCAATGCTTCACATGCCTCAAACAGGAAACCACGCAAAATCGGCGAGGAAGATGCCCTCTCCCGGCTACTTTCCTGGAAATGGATTTTTAGGTTTATTTTATTTGACTGCTTTTCGAATCCGATTATCATTTCAGATCGGCCTCCTTTTGACATCATCTATGACGTGTAGACGGTTTCACACTTACGTTTGGTTGGCCCTTCCCTAGCGACTTAATTTGTCCTCTCTTCATTTTCACATGACTCTTACCTCCTTTCGGTTAGCATCGTTGACAATGTTTGCATTTACATGTTGTACGCTCTCTTAAGATGTTCTCACTCCTCAATTAAAGTTTCATTATGCCAAACTTCAGGCATCAATTAAACCTTCCATTTGGCACCATTAACTCTCTCATGAGTGCAAAAATTCGGCCCATGGATTCATTGCATAGTCGATTTGCAAGGGATATTATTCCATACATTCAACAGTAGCCTGTATTAGGCCTGATTTGATAATCGAGATGCAAATGGTGTCTAATTGAGTTTGATCTAAGCTCAAATTTACCATGGAAAAGAGCCTTCAATGCATGCCTAATCAAGCTAATGTCTAGCCTAATTAAAGAGCAATTGAATACTTAATCTCACCTTGAGATAATGTCTTAATCATGCTCACGATCTAGTTTAATTATTACATGGGCAAACTAATCAAGCTCCAATTTAGCTGATTGCTAATTTGATTATAATCTTAAAATATCTGGGCTATTAAGCCTTCATTGAGGCTTATAAAGACATGATTTTTAGGCCTTAAAGCAACCCCCAACCCTTCTCCTAGTAACGATTGTTGGCTAACCACACATGGGTGGCTCCTCACCTTGCCAGTTGGCAAATGTAAACTACTCCCTAAAAACACAATAAAAACTTGGGCCTAGTTGGTAGATCCCCTGCATGGACCACATGGAGATCCCATTCACCTTGAATTAAAACCCATGTCATGCATAGATTGTGCTTCCGCTCCTTCTCCTCACCAACTAGTGTATTAACACAAACTATAAAAAATACAAGTTCCCTCGCTCCCCACTAAGCCATGTTGGCACATAGAAATCTTACAAGATCTAGTTAAACCCCTTAAGTGGGTATTTATGCGTCAATTCTCCATCGTATGTAAAAAAGGTGCACTCACCTACATCCCTCACACAAACAAGGCAAATACCTTAGGTGTAATGACATAAACTCTAGAAAATACAAGCTCCCCCTCACTACCATATATTCTTTTGTAGGAGTGGAGCTATACCCAAGGAAAATGTGTCATTAAAAAGGTTTTAACTCTCGTTTACCTAACTTTGAGTAGCTTCAAGTCCCATCGCCCAAAATAAGTGTGCCTCTCTTAGATAGGTGAGTGGCTTCAAAATAAATAGGCATGTGAATCTCATAAATGTGGCTTCAAAAGAAAGCAGTTGTCTTCGAAAATATACGTGGTTGTTCTTTATGCCTCACAAGGCCTTTGACCAACATGTCTCCCCCAAGAGCTTTAAGTCACATCTCTCAAGCCCTTTTACACATGCCCATCAAATCCAAGAAACATAATTCTTAAAATTATGTAAATTGTAGATCCCAATTCTCTGAAGCAAGCCTCCTAGAAGTATTGGGGGTGATGTACCCCATGCCTAGAAGAACAACATCTCTAAGGGGTTGGGACAAATAATCTCCTAAGCTTTGAGCCACATCTTCTTGTACCTCTACTGAAGATGAAGATAATGTACCTACTAAAGCATGGAGAAAGATGCCACATCCAAAGAGGGTGAAGTATCTTTTTGATGGGAAATCTCCCGTGGTTCTTGATGATAAACTAGGATGATGAGCCAATAGCTATTTTGAGATACAATGAAGGTGTAGGAGTAAGCTAATTTGGAGGGGTTGAGATAATGAAGGTGTAGGAGTAAGCTAGTTTGGAGAAGGTACAAGCAGATCTGAATTGGAGGAGGAGGGCTACGTAAGTAAAGTATGACTCCATTATTAAAAAAAATACACTTGAGGTCTTCTAGAGTCAAGAGAAACACAAGGTCATCAATAGCACACCAAGTGGGTTTACAAGGCCATATATAGATATGATGGTTCATAAGGCATGGCTCATGACAAAGGATTTTGCTGAAGTGGAGGGATTCAACTTTTAGGAGACACTCACCCCCACAACAAGATTGACCGTAATATTAGCTTCATAGCATTAGTGTAGTACTAGATTGATGTGAAGTTAGCCTTTTAAAGACATATAAAGGAGGAAGTGTATGTTGGCAGTACTAGTTTTCTGTCATGAGAATATATTTTAAGTCCTCTAGAAAAATATTATTTATCCCCTCTTGAGTAATTTGGGGATGCCTAGGTTACTCTTGCGTCATACCGGCTAGATTAATATCGTGGGTGACACCACTATAAATATTAATACGTGCGGTATATGACGTATGTTTGAGGCCGTCTATGATTATTTCAGTTAGGTTTGTATTGGCAGGGTGATCCTTGGAAGTACTTACGCCTGGTAGTCATGAGTTGGTTATGATTTGTGCCTGTTTAATATTTGTGGGATTAATTTAATAATTAATTGGGCTTATATTTTCAGGTGATGAAGACTATGGGAATTGAAGAGTTTACTTTGGAAGAAATGTCTTGGTTCATCACATTTCATTTTTGGCACGCATAGTAGCTTGCAACCTTAGCAAATGATTTTTTCATTTTAAACTTTAGGAAAGATACATTTATTATGTGGAATTTATTAAAGCCTATGGCTTTACCCTAGTCCCAATATTTGACACTCTATTTTTGTTAAAGAAGAGTGCCTGCTCTCTAAAAAGCACATCTTGTATATTTTGGGGGCTATGGCCTAATTTTGGTGAAAAAGAAAGCTAATTAAAGAAATGCTCTTGTGTGGGGAGAGGCCACGCACAAGAGGGGGGGAAGATTGCACCCAACATGGTCTATTGAGCTAAGTATTTTAATTTTGTTAAGTGTTTAAATTTCAATTGATTTGATTTAGTTGAAGCTTGCAAAGCAATGGTTTTTATGGTGGAATCAATTCTTGTGAATTCTCTACTCTTCCACAATCTATCCTAGAATAAGATTCCGGTTGCAGTGGTATCAGAGCTTGGGCTAGGAGATTTGTGGAGAAGGTAGGAAAGGGCTTCAACTTCTCAAAATTCAAGAAAGTGCAGGAATTTATCCATTGGACACAAGGGTGTTTTGTAGGTCTTTACCCAAAGGTCAAAGATTCAAAACTAGATCTACTCTCAAACCCACTCACCACCCTGCAAAACCATCCCTCTCTATCAAAAAGTGGTGCAAATCGGCGCATGGAGATGATAAAAAAAAAACCAAAAGCTTAAATCCTCCATAATCCATAAGCCTCCCTAATCCAAAAGTTAATCTAATCTTACTTTTCCCAATCCCCATGCAAGTCACATCACTTTTTGAACCTTTATTCCTCCTATTTTCAAATTTGAAGAGATACAAAAAGGTTTACAATTCTGAAATTTCTGGGTGCAGAAAAGTGATTTAAGGTTTTTAAAGGCTTAAAAATTGCCTAGAAAAGGCCAAAAAATTCCAAAATCATTTGCTAAGGTTGCAAGCTACTATGCTTGCCAAAAATGAAATGTGATGAAGCAAGACATTTCTTCCAAAGTAAACTCTTCAATTCCCATAGTCTTCATCACCTGAAAATATAAGCCCAATTAATTATTAAATTAATCCCACAAATATTAAACAGGCACAAATCATAACCAACTCATGACTACCAGGCGTAAGTACTTCCAGGGATCACCCTGCCAATACAAACCTAACTGAAATAATCATAGACGGCCTCAAACATACGTCATATACCGCACGTATTAATATTTATAGTGGTGTCACCCACAATATTAATCTAGCCGGCATGACGCAAGAGTAACCTAGGCGTCCCCAAATTACTCAAGAGGGGATAAATAATATTTTTCTAGAGGACTTAAAATATATTCTCATGACATCCCAAATAGCACTATCTTAGATATGCTTAGAGCCTATGTTTCCCAGCAACCTAGTGCATGGGATAAGTACATACACCTACTCCAATTTGCTTATAATAATACTCCTCATACTGCTACTGGTCGAGCACCATTTGAGATTATCTATGGTAGAGCTTTGCCTATTCCGGCTACTAGACTCTCCCATAAGATTGAAGCTGCCGACCAATATGTTAGAGACTTTGATCGCATTTTATCTGAAGTGCGTGATTGTATTGCAAGAGCTCAAGAGAAGTATACATCTCAAGCAAATAGGAAGCGTAAAGATTTTTCATTTCAACAAGGAGATTATGTACTTTTGAGGATTGAAAAACGACGATTAAAAAGTGTGGAAAAATTCCCTGCAGTGAAGCTAGCGCCTAGATATTATGGGCCATTTAAAATCCTTTAAAAGATTAATGATGTGGCCTATAGACTAGAGCTTCCATCTAATTGGAATATCCACAATTCTTTTCATATCCATCTCTTGAAACCCTTTCGAGGAACACTTCCTACTCACCCAACATATGAGGAACCACCTTTTATTGAAGGAGAGGAAGAAGTACTAGTTCCTGATGCTATCATTGACCAAGAGATAACAACAACAAGAACAGGTAATCAATACTTTAAGTATCTTTTGACTTTCAAGAATCATCCACAAGAAGATGCTAAATGGATGCCTGAGAAATTTTTCCGAGTTTACCCTACAATTCTTCATTCTTTTCAAACCCAACAAATCCGCAATTGAGGACAATTGCAAACTCAAGCAAGAGGGATGTCATGAGAATATATTTTAAGTCCTCTAGAAAAATATTATTTATCCCCTCTTGAGTAATTTGGGGATGCCTAGGTTACTCTTGCGTCATGCCGGCTAGATTAATATCGTGGGTGACACCACTATAAATATTAATACGTGCGGTATATGACGTATGTTTGAGGCCGTCTGATTATTTCAGTTAGGTTTGTATTGGCAGGGTGATCCCTGGAAGTACTTACGCCTGGTAGTCATGAGTTGGTTATGATTTGTGCCTGTTTAATATTTGTGGGATTAATTTAATAATTAATTGGGCTTATATTTTCAGGTGATGAAGACTATGGGAATTGAAGAGTTTACTTTGGAAGAAATGTCTTGGTTCATCACATTTCATTTTTGGCAAGCATAGTAGCTTGCAACCTTAGCAAATGATTTTTCCATTTTAAACTTTAGGAAAGATACATTTATTATGTGGAATTTATTAAAGTCTATGGCTTTACCCTAGTCCCAATATTTGACACTCTATTTTTGTTAAAGAAGAGTGCCGTGCTCTCTAAAAAGCACATCTTGTATATTTTGGAGGCTATGGCCTAATTTTGGTGAAAAAGAAAGCTAATAAAGAAATACTCTTGTGTGGGGAGAGGCCACGCACAAGAGGGGGGGAAGATTGCACCCAACATGGTCTATTGAGCTAAGTATTTTAATTTTGTTAAGTGTTTAAATTTCAATTGATTTGATTTAGTTGAAGCTTGCAAAGCAATGGTTTTTATGGTGGAATCAATTCTTGTGAATTCTCTACTCTTCCACAATCTATCCTAGAATAAGATTCCGGTTGCATTTTCATAGTATTTACTAGCTTTGAATAGCCTTTTTAAGAGATAACCAAAGGGGGAAGTGTATGTTAAGCAACCCTTGGGCTTTCTGATCCCCAATTTAGAAGGCATTCTATGGGCTGAAACATCCCCCTTGAGCTTGGTACCATGGGTATCAAATAGATTCACACTTATTTTCTAAAAGCCAACTGCCACGAGTACATGCAAATTTGCAGGTTTTGTTTGAGAAAGGCAAGTATATGGTAGATACATGATCATAGTCCTTTATGTGGATGACCCCATTTTGCCTCATTTTGATGGGGAACAACGAGGAGAATATCTTGAAGATGAAGGAGTTGTTAAGTACAAAGTTTGAAATAATAGACCTTGGGCTAGGGATTGAGGTCTGGCATGAGTCAAATTGTACCTTCATTTCTCAACAAAAGTATGTAGCAAAGAGAAATAATAAAGACATTTAATATGGCTAATGCATGAAAGTTGGCATCCCTATGGAGGTTGATGTGAAGGTGTCTAAAGAAGGCACTTTTCCATGTGAAGGAGTAGAAGAAGCTTCTAGAGCTTGTGAAAGTTTGATTTTTGTATGCACTACATGGCCAAACACTAGCTTTATAATTGGTGTATTGAGCATGCACTTGAATCTGAGCCTTAAGAGAATGATTGGAAGGTAGGGATACGAGTGTTGAGATACATTCAATGCACACTCAAGTATGACATCACCTATACGTTAGATATAATCTTAACTGGATATTGCGTAGGAGATTGTGATAGTATAAATTTAGTTTTGGTTATTATTTTTCACTTGAGTCTAGAATTACTACTTGGATCATTAAGAAGCAACCTATAATAGCCCCTACAATAACCCTTTCTTCTTCAAAGAGGCTCAGTACAAGTGGGCTTTGTTTTGTTTGATGTGAAGTAGTATGGTTGAAGATAATTTTGGGAACATGGGAGCTACACAAGAGCAACCCAATAGTGGTGTGTGACAATCAAAGTTGCGTGCAAAGAACCCAATGTTTCATGCTCATACAAAGTGCATTGAGATATAATATCACTTTATGCATGAGATGATTAACTAGTAATAGATAATTATGTGGATATCTTCACAAAGGCTCTTAGAGAGATATGCTAGAGTGGCATCTTCATTGACTCTTTGTTGGGATGAAGAGTTAGTTCATATGTGGGTGGAGATTAAGGGGGGCGGGGGGGGGTGGAAATCAATGTTCCACCCTTGTCATTATGACTATGTGAGTTACGAGTTTCTCTATTCTGCAAGGGCAGTGTCGGAAATCAATGCTCCACCCTTGTAATTGTGACTGTTTAAGTAATGATTTGCTCTATTTTGCAAGGCCCCCTTGGGGGGGTGTTTCGGAAATCAATGTTCCACCCTTGTCATTGTGACTATGTGAGTAACGAGTTGCTCTATTTTGCAAGGCCCCCTTTTATGATGAGAATCTTCTCCTTAGTCAAAATGTCTTATATACAAGACTCATTTGTACAATGCTCGACTACCCAACTAATGTCTAGGGGGCCTAATAAGCTATTCTAGGCTAACTTCCTAGCCTAAATGTACATCATCAGCCTTACACAAGTCATAAGCTTGATGGCATTCGTAAGCTCAGAGATTTACCATAATTGTTTTACATGAAGTGCATTGTGCATTACAAAAAATATGGCTTGAAGAAGTTGCTATGTGTGGAGTAATGTTAACTAATGTGGTTAACATATCGCCTCCTTAATCATGTTTCCATCCTTGGAATTGGTAGTGAAGGTCTATGGGAGGCTAGTGATATAAGCCACAGTAAAGTTCTAGTAGAAGTCAAAGTAGGACTTCGTGTATTGGTGGGTGGTTCGATGGAAGGCTTTATAAGGCAGTTTCAAACATCTTCTTGAAAGTTAGCATACGCTAGTCTTGCATCCATTGTATTGGCTTGTAGTAGTCAAGTGCTTGGCGAAATGTGGGACCTTTGTTGATGTCCAAGGCCATGCCCAAATGCATGCTGGTCAAGGAATTCCACCGTAAGGAGAACAACGAGCCTAAAAAAAAGGGATGGTGGCCATATCAAGGTCCAACAAAGCATCATAATCCTGGATAAGCTTGTGCATGGTGCGAAGCATCCATTCTTCATGTAGGATGAGGGGTGGACGAGGTGGAGGTATCCATGGACGTTGAATTGCAACTTTGAGTTCTTCTTTAGCTCTTTCTTGAGAAGAGATCCTAGGCCCACCTGCATTTGATTGGGAAATAAAGGGGATTGATCCTAAGATACCTTGAGGCATAGCAGTACTCTTTCTAGCACTTAGCCTTGAGAAAGTACGAGCACCACCACACAAGTTGTTCCCCCTTAAGATTGTTCGTGATTAGGGTGGCACTGGCCTATGGTCATCACCACGGTCCCTTTTGTTGCGATGAGATCTTGACCATTGATGGAAATTCTGCTCCAGGTAAAACTTGATAAGACTTATTTCCAAGCAATTAGTAATCATGTGTCAGGGATTGGGTCCAGGCATTACCGTCGGTTTAATATTTTGATGGCTCTATCAATATATATCCCATCAAGAGGATCTTGCAAGTTCAATGGGTGTGTGGGCTTCTACACCTCCCAAGAGGGAACTCCACAAAACCGCAAACAGGAGAAGCAATAGACACAAAAATCGTTGGGTACTTACCAATGCTTCAAACTTGCGTCCCTTGAGGCTCCCCAAGCTCGCTTTGGAAGCTCCACACCACCAATCTCCACCTCCACGCTGTCACTGTGGAGTCGCTCGCACCACAATGCAAGGTAATCGACCTCTCACTCTCTCGCACCACAATGTAAGGCAATCGACCTCTCACTCTCTCGCACCACAATGTAAGGCAATCGACCTCTCACTCTCTCACACACATGTATGCATAAAAGAGGCACATGTACTAGAGCACACTCTCACTCACTCTCTCTCTCTCTCCCAAGACAAAGCACAAGAGTTCTCATAGCACAAAGGGGGATTGTGTTCTTTCATTATGAGAAATTACTTTTTATATATCTAGCCCTTATTCACACTTGGGTATCCAAAACTTACTAACTAAGGCCTTGAGTATCTCATAATGTACAATGTTTATAGTGCCTTTACATAACACTTATTAATGTCCTCAAATGGAGGAGCATATTTGTTAATCCAAAATGGGATTAACATGTTGAGATATAGAGCTCATCTAGTGAGGCGGTGGATAGTGATGACCTGCCTGGGGGATAGGCCCCACACTTACACCACTGGCATGGTTGGTGAGATCATGGGTGATATGCGGCTAGTGGGATGACAGGCTGTGTCAAAGCCATTCTAGAGACTGGCATAGTTATAGCGCCAGCTCATTTTAGTTGGGTTCACACTATAGAGAACCCTAGTATGTATTTGGTTGAGTACCTCTTCATATTGTGTGTACATTAATCTTTGTATATGGCGTGTTGAAGAAGAAGAAGATTTTCAGCCTCTCACCTTGTGTGTTCTCTTTTAGGGTTTTGTGAGTGTGTGTGTGCTTGCAAGAGCTCAAGCTCTCTTCCCCCCCTGCATCTTTTCATAGTATCAGAGCCTGGTTCATGCTAAGGGCTGAGCTGCAAGCAAAAAAGCACAGGAAGCTGTACGGGGGTAAGAGCTTCATCTACTCTTCCCTATTTGTGTTGGCGACTACACCCTTGTCGGGAGCTCTACTGGAGGCACCGGCAAACGATCTCTTATTGAGGAGATTTCTTCGCGGGAGTAAAGCTATAGGACAACTATACAGTAGGCGATTTCGAAAAGTAGGCGATTTCGAGCACTGCGAGTAAGTCATCGATTCTATGCAGAACTATGTTTAAGAACTACAGGAAGACAGATTGGTTGTGCAGACATTGTGTGTGCTGCAAGGAGGTCAAACAATAACCATTGGGTGTATGTATGCACATTGAAGTCACTAGTTGTGACATTTGAGTGTAGTATAGTACCGCTGTAAAAAATACAGCAGTTTGTGCATGATAAACCAGAGTGCTGTTTCTGGTAAATTTGTATGTTTGGCAAGATGTCAAATGATAGCATAAACCAGATTGTTGCTGAGAAGCTTGACAAGAACAACTTCCATGCTTGGAGGTTCAGGTTGACAAATTTTCTAATGGGAAAGGGTTACTGCTGGGACTACATAGAAGGTGAGTATGAAGAGGCATCGGAGATACCGGAGATCAATCCAACTGCTGCAGATGTGAAAGAGTTCAAGGATTGGAACCAAGGAGCTAGCAAAATTATGTATTGGCTCTCTATCGGTATACAAGACACCATGATTGGGCACATACAGGATGCCAAGTCCCCCAAGGAGGTGTGGGACACCTTGGTAAAACTCTATGAAATGAATACCAAGGCACGAAAGATATAGTTGAAGAATGAACTTCATACTGTGGAGAAAAAGAGTATGTCTGTGAATGACTATGCATTGAAGATCAAGGGTATTGTGGAATCCCTTGCATCTATTGGTGTTTCAGTAGATGATGATGATACGGTGGAAGTCTGTCTACGTGGTCTCGGACCATAATACAAGGCATTCAAGACGTCTATTCAGACTCGGGAAAACATTCCCAATTTCACAGATTTGGTGTCTATGTTGATTATAGAGAAGAGAAGAGCTTGGGTGAAGACCAACAGTCTTCACAAAACAAAAACAGTTCAGAGCAATAGGCCTTCTACATAAGTTCAAGAAGAGGACGAGGTAGAGGAGGCCGTGGACGCGGCCAAGGAGGTGGCCGAATAGGTAATCAGAATTATGGCCAGCAGCAACAACAGTCCCAGAATTCACAACAACAACATGCAAGCGGAAGAGGCCAATTCAGAGGCAGGGGGGGTCAAAGAGTTTGTGGAAATTGGCAAAGGTAGTATAATGATACACGTGGATGTTTTTATTGTGGTAAGCCTGGACATGTGCAGGCAGATTGTTATAAGAAGCAGGCTGACATGCAAAATAGGAAATTACAGCAAAACAACTATGCATCCTCGAGCAGAAACAATGAGGATAATGAAAGGTTGTTTGTTATGCAGCATGTCGTTAATACCATGTCTGAAAATGTCGAAGCAGCACATAAAGATGATGTATGGTACGTTGATTCAGGTGCTTTGAACCACATGACAAGTCATGGGGAGTGGTTCAAGGAGATGAAAAACCGTGAAAGACCAGGTTTTGTGGAAACAGGGGATGACACTGCTTATCCAATTGCCCATGTTGGAGATGTGCCATTGTCTATGCAGGATGGCAAAGTGAAGTACCTTGTAGATGTACTTCATGTTCTGAACATAACAAAGAATCTGGTTTCAATTGGCCAGATGATTGAGCAGGGTTTGCAGGTTCGGTTTAATCTTGATGGTTGTTATGTTGAAGACTTTAAAGACAAGTGTAAATTGGTTGCAAAAGGCAACAGAGTGGGCAGAATGTTTACATTGAATGTAAACATGCCTGAAGTGAGTGCTGCGATGTTTGCAAATGGTTCAGGAATTGTTGCAGACACATACATTTGGCATAAAAGAATTGGACATGTGAATGTGCAGAGAATGAAGTCTATGCAGACTAAAGGAATTGTGACAGGGCTGCCAAAGTTTAAAGTTGAAGGTATGCAAAAAATATGTGAAGCATGCCAATTTGGAAAGCAAACAAAGCATGTATATCCACGTAACAGATATGTGAGCAGAAATGCTTTAGATGTTGTGCATTCAGATGTATGGGGTCCTATGTGAAGACCATGTCTATGGGAGGCTGCAGGTATTATGTGACATTTATTGATGACCACACAAGGAAAGTGTGGGTATACTTCATGAAGGAGAAGGGTGAGGTGTTCACTCACTTTCAGAATTTCAGAGTTATGGTTGAAAAGCAAACAGGGAAATATGTAAAGTGCCTGAGGTCAGATGGAGGGGGAGAGTACTTCTCCAATGAGTTCTCTGAATTTTTGAAGAAAAATGGTATTCGGAGACAGTTTACATGCAGATACACTCTGCAGCAAAATGGAGTTGCTTAGCGGAAAAACAAGCACATTGCTGAGATTGCGCGAGCATTGATGGAAGAGAAGAATATGCTGCATAGCTATTGGGCTGAGGCTGTTTCTACAGCAGTTTACATCATGAACAGGACTCCACCAACTGCATCCATACATGATGTAACTCCAGAGGAGAGGTTTGGATGTGAGTGAAAATGTGGTTGCACAGAATGCAAGTCAGCAATCATAGTCTTTGAGTGGACCAGGAGAGTCCTCATCTAGTGGTTCAGTTGATAGACCATGAAGTGGCAGGCTGCATCATAATACCAGTCGTCCTGCAAATGTGATTAGTACATCACATAAAGGCAAAGAGAAAGTGATTGAGCCCCTTAGTATGCCTGACATTTCTGCAGGGCATTCTCATGTTGATGGAGAGTCTAGTGGCTCAGAGATGAGCCTTGATGAGGATCTTGGGATACCAGCTCTATGAGAACACCTGGTGTAAAGAAGGCTATGGAAGCCATGAATGCAAAGTTGCGAAGATCTGGGAGAGTGAAGAATCCTGTGCAGAGGTTTACCTATGATGGTTATGTGGCACATCACTATGCATACATGGAAAAAGTTGTATAGGTTGTAGAGCCCACATGCATTGATGAGGATGTTGGAAATGTGTGTTGGGAGAAAGCTATGGATGAGGAGATGGATGCACTATATGGAAATGAGACTTGGGATTTAGTGCAATTGCTTGAAGGCAAGAAAGCCATTGGATACAAGTGGGTGTACAAAGTAAAACATAACAGTGATGGAAGCATAAGTAGGTACAAGGCTAGATTGGTAGCCAAAAAGGATATGCGCAGACATATGGCATTGATTATAAGGAAACTTTCAGCCCAGTTGCCAAGATAGCAACAGTGAGAGTTGTGATAGCAACGGCTGCGTTAAAGCAATGGTCTTTACATCAGATGGATGTAAAGAATGCATTCTTGCATGGGGATTTGCAGAAAGAGGTGTATATGTTGTAGCCACCTGGTTATGAGGATGTGAGTCACCCCGAGCATGTTTGTAGGTTGAAGAAAGCCTTGTATGGCTTAAAACAAGCACCAAGAGCATGGTCTGACAAGATTTCTGAATATCTTGTCACTATTGGCTTTCATGTAGCCAATGCAGATTTCTCGCTATATGTGAGACACAGTTATAGAGGGGTTGTGCTTGTTGTCATCTATGTAGATGACCTGATCATTTTACAGGGGACCATGATGCAGAGATCTTTGATGTAAAGATCTTGCTTAAACAGAAGTTTGAGATGAAGGATCTGGGGGAGCTTAGATATTTCTTGGGCATTGAGGTGATTAGGTCACCACATGGTATTGGATTATTGCAGAGACAGTATGGCTTGGACATGTTGTCCAAGTATGGTATGACAGGCTGTAAGCCTATCTCAGTGTCATTGGATCAGAATGGCAAGTTGAGTGCAGATTCAGGAGAGATTTTGGAGGATCCTACTATGTATAGGCGCATAGTAGGAAGCTTGATCTACATGACGATCACTAGGCCAGATTTGAGCTATGCTGTTGGGTTGGTGAGTCAGTTTATGCAGGTCCCTTGGAAGGCGCATTTGGATGCATTGAGACGCATACTGAGGTATGTGAGGTCTACTTTGCATTGTGGACTATTTTATGAAACTGGGACAGAGATATGTGTACATGGGTACACAGATGCTGATTGGGCTGGTAGTATCTCAGATAGAAGATCTGAGATATGTGTACATGGGTACACAGATGCTGATTGGGCTGGTAGTATCTTAGATAGAAGATCTACTAGTGGCTTCATGTTTTCTTTGGGGAGTGCTTCTGTGACTTGGAGCAGCAAGAAGCAGCCTACGGTTGCTCTATCCAGTATAGAGGCCAAGTACAGAGGTGTTGCTATGGCAGCATGTGATGTAGCTTGGTTGAGAAAGCTACTTTTGCAGATTTGGGTCTATCAGTGGATAGACAAGTTGTCATTTTCTGTGATAATATTAGCAGTATACAGTTGGCCAGGAACCCAGTTTTTCATGCTCGCCACGAAGCATATAGAGGTCCACTACCATTTTGTCAGAGAGAAGGTTTTGGCAGGAGATGTTGACCTTGTTTATGTCAGCACACAGGATCAGGTCGCTGTCATCTTCACACCAAAGCATTGGGTACAGAGAAGCTCCGTAGATTCAGGGTTTTGCTTGGTGTACATGAGATGGAGTTGAGCTCGAGGGGGAGTATTGAGATATCGAGCTCATCTAGTGAGGCGGTGGACACTGATGACCCGCCCGGGGGATAGGCCCCACACTTACACCACTGGCATGGTTGGTGAGATCATGGGTGATATGTGGCCAGTGGGATGACAGGCTGTGTGACAGCCATTTTAGAGACTGGCATAGTTATAGCGCCAGCTCATTTTAGTTGGGTTCACACTATAGAGAACCCTAGTATGTATTTGGTTGAGTACCTCTTCATATTGTGTGTACTCTTATCTTTGTATATGGTGTGTTGAGTGTTGTGTGAAGAAGAAGAAGATTTTCAGCCTCTCACCTTGTGTGTTCTCTTTTAGGGTTTTGTGAGTGTGTGTGTGTGCTTGCAAGAGCTCAAGCTCTCTTCCCCCCTGCATCTTTTCATAACATCCCCCCCTACCTGATGGAGGTTTTGTCCTTAAAACCTTTACTAAGGTCAAAAGACATGGTCGTCGAACTCGTGTCTATAGAAGTTCAGACGAGATTGAAGCTTTTTCAGGGTTCTTCAGAATGGTGAGTGTGAAGTCCAAAACCCGATGTCAACCATGTCTTTGAACATGACATGCATATAGCTGGGAAGACACCTTAGGCGATGATAATACAACATCATGCCTCTTTCGTTGTTGGGGTCTTTGTTCATGTCAAAGAGAAGTTGTTTTGCCTCAAATCCATCATACCTTTCCCTAGGTTGATCAATAAGGACTACAATCAACTTCAGGAATCTGACAGTAGCCACGATGTCTGACATACAACATCATGCCTCTTTCGTTGTTGGGGCCTTTTTTCATGTCAAAGAGAAGTTCTTTTGCCTCAAATCCATCATACCTTTCCCTAGGTTGATCAATAAGGACTACAATCAACTTCAAGAATCTGACAGTAGCCACGATGTCTGATATTTTTAGATATTCCTTTCACCAATTTGGTTGTATACCAAAATCCTCGATGTCTGGATCAGGAATTCAACGCTATGCTCATATCCATGTGAGCATTTGTTAACATTGGCTTGTGATATCTGGGAAGGTAATGGCGAGAATTGCGGAAAGTTGTAGCAGACATGAGAATATCTTTGCTTTGGAGTGAGCCTTTGCTTGATGAGCATGTAGATCAGATCCACTCGGATTGGTGGGGAGCAGTAGTACTAGTGACTATATTCTAGGATTTTTAGATTTCCTTTTGCCAATCCAGTTATATACCAAAATCCTCAATGTTTGGATCAGGAATTTGGCACCATGTGAGCATTTGTTATCATTGGCTTGTGATATCCGGGAAGGTAGATGACGAGAATTGCGGAAAGTTGTAGCAGACATGAGAATCTCTTTGCTTTTCTTCGTGGGATTGGAGTGGAGTGAGCCTTTGCTTGATGGGCATGTAGAGCGGATTCACTCGTTGGGTTGGTGGGGAGCACTAGTACTGATGACTATATTTTGGGATTTTTGGATATTCCTTTCGCCAATCCGGTTGTATACCAAAATCCTCGATGCGGGGATTGGTATCATATGTGGTGATGGTTGTATAGCCTCCCCTTATATGAACTAGGTGTGCCTTGCGCCACCTTTGGAAACAATAGCTAATCATGAAAGGGACAATCTAGATTTCTAGCAAGTCGACCAATTGTGGGTTTGCCAGCTTTGTGTGCTTAGTCATGTTCTCCCACAATGTACCTTCTCCCCCGATTGGTAACATCACTTCCAAATCTGGCATTGGTGCACGGTGAGGGTAAGGCAAATAAGGTTGCCATCGTGATTCCATTGTAGAATAAGCATCAGGTAGGATCCTTTTGGTCGGTTCAAATGGTGTGATTTGCATCAACACCTTGAACATGAGTTTTGGCTTTAAAAGTGGGTTTCCTGCTCTGATAAACCCCTCGTATTCTGCAGTTGTCAAGGACTCAAGGACATTTATGTCAGTAAAAGTTTCAATATCATCCCGAGGGTGGATATTTACGTACCTCATCAAGGGGCCGTGGTGGAGACAGATTGGGTGCCGGCATCTCCTCGAGGGCGAGGGGGTTAGTAGGAATATCAACATGGATAGAAGGTAAGTGAGAGAATGTGCAATCTACCTTAGTTTTTTTAGTAGGAGCTACACTCGGAAAGGGATTTGGTAATTTACTTAAGAGTGAAGAGAACACAAGATAAGTAGCGGAAATAGAGGAGCCTTGTGTCTCTTCTTGACCCTCTCCTGAACTTGGGAGTGGGTGATTGGGTTTGTTAGTTTTCATAAATTCTTGGAGGTCAGTAATATCTTCTATGGTTATATTAGGATATTCAATATGTTCTTTATCAAAATTATAAACCACAGTAGTGAGCATAGACTCCAAATGCTTATGGATAGTACGATAAAGTTGTAAGACCAAAAGGATGATATAAGGTGGATTCTGAAAGATTTAGATGCTGATGGGTGTTATAACCTCTATCCAGCCGTGGCTAATGACCCATTGATAGCTTCTTGCAACAACCTCGTAGTTAGCTGGTGTTATTGGGATATCATCTGGCATAAATAGGTTGAGTTTATTGACACTCTTATCCAAGATGTTTGATTGTTATAGCACCCAACACTAACGACGAAGTTTGAGCACTATGGGATGTAAGGGATAGAAAAATATATTAGTTGGGTCAGTTAGCACTATATCCCCCCCAAAGGATTCCCATTATGATGGTGGGTTCGGCATCTCTTTCCATATTTTGGCGAATTAGTGTGAGGTCTCCTAGTAAGGTTAATCTCGTATTGAAGGAGCGAAGAAAGCTCCTCAATCAAAGATCGTTTGCCGGTGCCTCCCATAGAGCTCTCGACAAGAGTGCAAAGGACTTGTCAAGATAATGATAGGGAAGAATTCTAAGCCAAAATAGAAGCAAAAGCCATAATAGTGGGCAGGGTAGCAAAGGGTTTGAGAGAAAATCACCAAGCTAGTGTAGAGTGCACAAAGAATAGTGCAGACAATGCAGGAAAGCCCGCTCCTATGTGAGCATGCTAACACGGATCTGGATAGGACAAGCCTGGTCAAGAAGAGCGAAAAAGAAGGTATGCTTCTTGGTTTTAGGGAAATAATAATTAAATCTGGCCAGCCGACCATTGCATGCAGAAGGCCTAAACTACTTAAAAGGGGTGGAAGATAATGAGGAAGAGTAGATCCTAAAAGAAAATCTAGACTTGTTGCATGCAGAAGGCCTAAACTACTTAGAAGGGGTGGAAAATAACGAGGAAGAGTAGATCCTAAAAGAAAATCTAGACCTGTTGTCACTCTTTGAAATAGACATTGAGCGGATTGTACAGAGATATGATCCAAAAGTCTTGGTCGCTCATCCTGAGGTGCTCATGAATGAAGAAAGTATAAAGGAACATTAGGAAGACACTCAGGACAGGATGGCAGAAATACAGGCCGAGCAGGAGAAGGCCATGGTTGCTTTCTCAAGCAGGAAGAAGACCAATTGAATAGGTATAATATCAATGTCTAAGAAGATGAGCTTGAGGAAGTAAACCAAGGAGATGATCAAGAGCCCCAAATAGTCAAATCCACAGCGCAAAACTAAATAAAAAAATTTAGAGGAAAACTCTTGGAGCTATTGAGATCCTAGTTTCGTGTCCGGACATTCGAGGGCGAGGCCCCGAGTGGAAAACCCTGCCCCGCGCAAGAGGAAGCTAGTTCCGCTATACTAGCAACTGGGAATCCGGTGCATGGAGGGGGCAGAGGGGTCTCACAGCTTGAGCCAAAATGAGAATATATTCATCCACCAACCTATCCTTTTGGACTTGGAGCTCTACAATGCCTTGTCTCATAGGAGAACCTACCCTAATTTAGACCATTAAATGCATGAAATTTCACATGCCAAATTTTCTCATTTCATGTCCTGTAGTATTTTGGGACTTCTGTAACCTCATTTTTGGAAGCAACCTCACTGCAGAGGGTTCGATTGTGCAATATCTTTCTCTCTCCCCTTCCTCTCTCTCCTCCCTCTCTCCCTCTCTCTCTCTCTCTCTCTCTCTCTCTCTCGATGGAGGGAATGTGTATGAACTTTGCAATCCCACTTCCAAACAAAGTTTGTTAAGCTTATCATATTGCATTATCAGATTAAAGTTGAGTTTTGTTGAATATTGTTAGCCTATTGCATTTTCAAGAGTAAGTATTGTATTGCAGAACGTGGTCTTATATTGATGAATGGTTAAATGTTTAAAAATCTTAAGGAAATGAGAGGGAAAGATTGAGGGAGAGAGAGAAGCTGGTGGGCCACAAATCACATGAAGCCTTTAAGTAAGCAAGAAATCTTTTTTAAAATTGCACATACGAGCATTAAATTTTAGAAATCTTAAGGAAATGAGAGGGGAAGAATGAGGAAGAGAGAGAAGCATGGTGGGCCACAAATCACAAGAAGCGTTTAAGTAAGTAAGAAAGCTTTTCTGAAATTGCACGTACAAAAAAAAAGATACATACTTGCTCTGTCCCAAAAAATAATGGAAAGATGCCTTTATTATTGTCATTAAAAAAGAAGAAAGATTATTTTTGTTTGTTGCAAAATTACAAGAAATATCTCTTTGTGCACCTCTCTCCCACTCCTATAAATATAGAGACAAGCTCCATATAGCACTTTGTCAATTACCATTTAGCTAAGCATTGCTAGAAGATTACACCACCCATAACCCTCCTACTGCATATTGCTTATGATGGCCTCATCAAATGTTAACATTGAAGTTGTTGCTAGGTGTATCGTGAGGGAGGCCACCAATGCAGAGGGAGGCCACCAATGCAGAGGTCAAGCAAAAGATCGTAGATGGTGCACAAACATGGAAAGGTCTCACATACTTACCATTTCCTGGTAGTGATGATGATATTTCTCAAATGAAGATCAAAGTGGTGGGCTTAATTGCGATATGGCGAGCCCATGGTTTTGCTGATGATGTGTCCGAGCATCTCTTGCTTGAGGAAGTGTAGAAGGGAATGAGTGTTGTTCGTTTACTTTGTGCGTTCACCCTGGAGGACAAGTGAAGACCATGGAAGTAAACAAGATTGTGTACTTCTTATTAGTATCTTCCATACCAAGATTGAACAACAATGTACTGAAGAGTTGTATGTGAATGAACTTGTTTTTTATTTTTTCTTGGTAACAACAACTTGAATTTAGAGGATGTAATGACATGTTTTTCGCTCTCTATCTCGCTCTCGCTTGGTGTTGACATGTTCTCTCTCTCTCTCTCTCTCTCTCTCTCTCTCTCTCTCTCTCTCTCTCTCTCTCTCTCTCTCTCTCTCTCTATGGAGGAAGGGAATCTTTATGGAATCCGCTCACCTAATTCCAAAAAAGTGCTCGCTAGAAATTGCTCACTAAAAAATCCCCCTGGCCATGTTAATATACTCATGTATCATCTCTCCTTCTTTTTGCTTAAGCATATTAAGTTGATTTACTAAACTAGCCTCTCCTTAGGCTCACACCTATTGTGTAGAAATATTTGGCCCTATTAATGTGCTCATGTATCATCTGTCCTTCTTTTTTCTTAAGCATATTAAGTGGGTTTACTAAACTTCACTTGGCACAAGTCTTGGCATAAGCAATAAAAAAGGATTGTTTCAAAGCTTCATATGTTGCTTTGCCTTTTAGTTCCAGTGTTCGAAACCATTTTGTAACTTTGTGCTTAGGGGTGAATCCAAATGCTCTAATCCTAGAGGGATCACTCTAAAGGCTTCACAAACTTGGTTTTTCTTTGGTTATGGGCATCACTTGGACCACTAAACTTGTTCATGGCCTTAGAGATACACTGAAGGGATCACAAACTTAAGGTATCACTTTGAAGGCTTCACAAACTTGTTCAAAGGTTTTTAGATAGCTATGGGCATCACTTGGACCACTAAACTTGTTCACGGCCTTAAAGATACTCCACACGCTATAATTTCTTCTGTCACATTCTCTTTCTACTAAGGGGACTAGAGGAGTAGTCTATCAAAATAATGGGATCTCTAGTTGAAACAACTCTTGCAACAGCTTCGGCCATTCCTATAGTAGGTGGTGCAGGATGAATAGGATGTTCTTCATAAGTGAGTTTTTCCATTGGTATTACCACAAGAATTCCCAGGGGAGCTTCCCTGCCTACTGGAATAACATGCACTCTTGGAGGGGTGTAGCTCAGTGTGTTAACCTCATTTTGGGCTTAACAAAGGCACTCCCTAATCCACATGGGAGTAGCCAAATAAATGTTAAGAGGCACTCAAAAAGTTATATATATTATGAGAAAAGCTAATAAATGTTCAAGCTTAGTAGATTAGGGTTAAGTTTGGGTGCCCAAGTGTGAGTAAGGGCTAGTTTATAAGTGATTTTCTCATAATGAAAAAACATAATCCCCCTTTATGCCAGTTGAGTTGTGCATGTGTACTTGCTCTTATCTTAGAGAGAGAGAGAGAGAGAGAGAGAGAGAGAGAGAGAGAGAGAGAGAGAGAGAGTACAGTGTGTGATCCTTAGTACATGTGCCTCTTTCTCATTGTGTGAGAGTGAGAGAGTGAGAGAGGTGAGTCCTTGTGTAGGGAGGTAGAGTACCTTCTTGGTGGTGACAACAATGAGGAAAGCACAGGAGATTGGAGCTAGCAACCATTGGGGTGTAGCTAGGAGGCTATGAATCCCAAGCCGCCAAAAGCAAGGTAAGCACCCTATGATAGTTATTGTTTATTCAATTTTACTAAAATGGCAGAGTTATGGAGAGGTTGTGAATGAGCCTTAACATTTTATTCAATTTTACTAAAATGGCAGAGTTATGGAGAGGTTGTGAATGAGCCTTAACATTTTTGGTGGTGATAGCTATCTTGATTCTTTCAACTTCTTTGAGTTCATTGCTTCTTCCTTGCATCCTTAACAACCTTTCAGTTTTGTTGTGGGTCATGTGTGGATAAGGTTCTAACAGAGAGTAATAGAATGTGTGGTGAAGTGATAATTTTATGTTGTTCTTTATGAAGGAATTGGTGTATGACTACTTGGGAAACTTGGAGAAAGACATACCCATTACTTTGATTTCAATTTTTTTGCACTCTGCTTCTTCACGTGAAAAACTGGGGTGTGAACTTTCGTTATTTTTTAAAAAATCATAAAAAAATAAAAAATATATTGCGGTTTGAGTTATTCCAAGAGCTTGATTTTCTTAGCCATATTGGGAATGCCCAAAAAATTGTACCTTTTCAACAAAAAAATTTGAGACTTGGACCATCAATATCAAAGATCTCAGTAATTTCTTGGTTTTTCATGCCAACAAGTTTTTATGGCTATGAAAAACCAAATATTTTCACACCGATAAAAAGTCACAAAAATCACGCCATAAATTATGGGGTTGCTTGTCTAAAAATATAAAAATCTTATCCTCTTATCCAAAAAAGATTATGATGTGAAAAACTAGATCATAGTCGTTGAACATATGAGTTTTCATGCATAATAAACCCAAAAAAATGTGCCATGAATTTCTTAAGAAATTCATACCAACATAATTTCATTAGTTGAGGATATTGAGTTGTCCACATAAACTAAATTGATCACCCAAACTCAATGTACAAGTGACTTTGATGCAAGCATGAAAACCATGGTTTTTCATAGCCATGAATTTCTTGAGAAATTCACAACAAAAATACTTCATGCTTTTGGACTTCTGAGGTAGCTAACTAGTGTACATAGGCTATGGAATTCCATTGGTAATAAATTGGGATTCAAAATTTGGGAAAAAATCGACGTGAAAAACTAGAGTTTTTTACATCCGTGGTGGGGTGACTATCTTGGTTTTTTCATGCATGATTATCTTTTGATTTTTATGTTGTGATTATTCTCGAGATAAGTTACTTCAGTCTAGCCAACTAAGGAAACAATATCGATCAGAAGGGTAAGCTTGAGTTTAAAGGATCAAACGTGAAAAACTAGAGTTATTCACATCGTCAATAACTTAACCTTTGGGCAACCCAAAGGTCCATAAAGAAAATTTGGGTCCAAAGATTAATATTTAGTTAGTTGAAATTCCCTTTCATGCAAGGGGAATCAGGCGATGGTGTGACATCCTCCCATAAGCAGCTTCATATCATGGCTATAGATATGTGCCGCCATAGCTATGTGGGAGCATCTAGAAATAAGAAGCGGTTTTCCAACCACAGGGATGGACTCCCTAGCCATCTTTAAAGAAATCTAAAATAGAATCTTGAATGCCAGGGAGGTTTTCCACCTCATCCCACATGAAAACGCTGCGTCTGGTAGCCACTCACTATACTAGACATGATGCTACCTAGGCTACATAAGGAGGACAACATCGGCTCAAGCTCCCATGATATGCAAGGTGGATAGTGTTCACTCGCACTTGCATAGACCGTCAATGATAGCTCACGAGATGAATTGTGACTATGAGGTCCACTCAATGGACTCGCGTTGTGAGTCCATGCTAAAGAGGATGATGAGAGGCAGTGAAAAGATGCAAGGGAGAAGAGACCTTGAGCTCTTGCAAGCACACACACTCACACAAACCCTATAAGAGAACACACAAGGTGAGAGGTTAAAAATTCTTCTTCTTCTTCACATAACAAAACAGGTCTACAAAAGAAGAAAAAGTGACTAACACACATAATAGAGTATATACAAGTGGTCCATAATGTGAACACGCTAAGTGGAGTGGGTAGATGTGGACTAATTGGTGTAGTCCAGCTGTAGAATCTCTAGCGAAGATATGTCGGTGTGCCACCTACCAAACCCGCCAGTGATGTAAATGTCAAAGGGCCATGTAGGCGCCTCGTGAGTGTCAACTCATGTTGAGATTGACATCTCAACACTCCTCCTCAAGCTCTCCAACTCATGAACTCCAAGCATATCTCAAAATCTGCAAAGCTTCTTAGCTCCCAAGGCCTTCATGAAGATGTCATCGATCTAATCTTGTGTGCTGACGTAGGCCAAGTTGATGTCACTTGCCCTACTCTCTCTGATGAAATGGTAATGTACCTCAATGCATTTTGTCCACACACAAAAAACTGGGCTCCTGGTGGCCAACTGTATACTGCTGAGATTGTCACAATATATGACAACCTTTCTCTCCACATGTAACCCCAAATCAGGTAGCTTGCATAACTAAGCTACCTCACACGTTGCCACCGCATCTCCTCTATATTCTGCCTCTGTAGTCGACAAGGCAATGGTGGGTTGCTTCTTGCTGCTCCATGTCATAGTAGAACTCCCCAATGAAAACATAAATCCACTGGTAGATCTCCTATCTGAGATGCTACTTGCCCAATCTGCATTTGTGTACCCATACAGCTCCAATGGTACACGTGCTGCATAAAACAATGCATAATCAACAGTGGCCCTCAAATACTGAAGTGTGCATCGCACACTATCAAGGTGTGGTTTGCATGGAACCTGCATAAACTGGCTCTCTAAGCCAACAGTGTAACTCAAATCTGGCCTACTGATTGTGACATAGATCAAACCTCCCACAATCTTCCTAGTGGGATCCTCCAACACATAACTTGCATCTGCCACTAAGCTTGCCATTTTGATCTAATGGCACTGAGATTGACTTACAATCAACAATCCCATACTTGGACAACATGTCCAATACATACTGTCTCTATGAGAGCCAAATACCCTTAGGTGTACGAATGACCTTAATTCCCAAAAAGTAGCGCAGATCTCCCAAATCCTTCATCTCAAACTTCCTTTTGAGAAGACTTTTCACATGCTCAATCTCATCCAAGTTGTCACCCCCAACAATGAGATCATCTACATAAATGGTGATGATCGCAATACCCTTATCACTCTTGCACACATACAAAGAGTGATTTGCATCTGCCATATGAAAACCAATAGTGACAAGATACTCAACAATCTTGTCATGCCATGCTCGTGGAACTTGCTTCAGCCCATACAAGGCCTTACGAAGCTTACACACATACTTTGGGTGACCTGTATTGTCAAAACCTGGTGTGGCTGATTGCAAGTAACCATGCAAGAACACATTTTTTTACATCCATCTGATGTAAAAACTAGCCTTTAGCTATAGCCACTGCAATCACAACTCTCATAGTTACCATCTTTGCAACCGGGAAAAATGTCTCCTCATAATCAATCCCATGTGTCTGCGTATATCGTTTGGCTACCTATCTAGCCTTGTACCTGCTTATGCTACCATTACTGTTATGTTTCACCTTATACACCCACTTACAACCAATAGCTTTCTTGCCTTCAGGCAATGGCACCAAATCCCAAGTCTCATTTCCATACAATGCATCCATCTCCTCATCCATAGCTTTCTCCCAACATACAAAACATGTGGGTTCTACAACCTACACAACTTTTGTCATATAAGCATAATGATGTGCCACATAACCATCATAAGTTAACCTCTGCACAGGGTTTTTTACTCTTCTAGATCTTTATAACTCAGTGCATTCATGGCTTCCATAGCCTTCTTCACACCAGGTGTCCTCATTTGCTGGAATCCCAAGCTCCTCATCAAGGCTCATCTCCAAGCCACTAGATTACCTTTTTGGCCACCATCTTGGCCACGTCCACGACCTCTACCTCGTCCTCTACCGGCACTTGTGTAGAAGGCCTGTTGCTCTGAACTGTTTTTGTTTTGTGAAGATAGTTGATCTTCACCCAAATTCTTCTCTTCAATGATTAGTATATTGACACCAAATTTGTGAAATTGGGAATGTTCTCTCGAGTTTAAATAGACATCTTGAACGCCTTGTATTGTGGCCTGAGACCACGTAGACACACTTCCACCTTATCATCATCAACAGAAACACCAATTGATGCAAGGGATTCCACAATGCTCGTGATCTTGAAGGCATAATCATTCACATACATATTTTTCTTCTCCACGGTATGAAGCTCATTCTTCAACTGAATCTTCCGTGCCTTGGTGTTAGTTTCATACTTCACCAAGGTATCCCATGCCTCCTTAGGTGACTTGGCATCCTGTATATGCCCAATCATAGTGTCCTGCATGCTGATAGAAAGTCAATACATGACTTTCCTTGATCTTTGATTCCAATCCTTGAATTCTTTTACATATGCAACAATTGGATATATCTTTGGTATCTCTAGTGCCTCCTCATGTTCAACTTTAATATACTCCCAGTAACCTTTTCCCATTAGGAAATTAGTCAATCTAATCCTCCAAAGATGGAAGTTGTTCTTAAGCTTCTCTGCAACAACAATCTAGTTTATTCCATCATTCAACATCTTGTCTGCAACACAAATTTACCAAAAACAACACTCTTGTTTGACTTGCACAAACTATTGTATTCTCTGTAGTGGTACTATACTGCACCCAAACTGTCACAACCAGTGACAGTTAATTTGCATACATACATCCAATGGAAACTTTAAGACCTCTTTTCAACACACACAATGTCTGCACAACCAATCGCCCTTCCTGCAGTTCCAAAAACAGAGTTCTGTAGAGAATCAAAACTTACCCGCAATGCCCATGAACGCATGCGAACTAAAAACGGAGGTCCAAACGCGCCCGAAATGTGATTTCAGCCTGAAAATATTATACAATGGACGGTCTAGCTGCCCTGTACTCTGCTCCCATGAAAGCTCCTCAATCGGAGTTTGTTTGCTGGTGCCTCCCGAAGAACTCCCGAACAAGGGTGTAGTAGCCAAACACAAAGGGGGAAGCGTAGATGAAGCTCTTACCCTCGTACCACTTCCTGTGCTTCTCTTGCTTGCCACTCAGCCCTTAGCATGAACCAGGCTCTAATACCATGAAAAGATGCAGGGGAGAAGAGAGCTTGAGCTCTTGCAAGCACACACACACTCACACAAACCCTAGAAGAGAATACACAAGGTGAGAGGCTGAAAATTCTTCTTCTTCTTCACACAACAAAAGAGGTCTACAAAGAAGATAAAGTGACTAACACACATAATAGAGTATATAAAAGCGGTCCATAATGTGAACATGATAAGTGGAGTGGGTAGATGTGGACTAGTTGGTGTAGTCTAGCTGTAGAATCTCTGGTGAAGATATGTCGGTGCCAGTTACCAAACCCGCCAGTGATGTAAATGTCGAGCGGTCATGCAGGCCCCTCGTGACTGTCATCTCATGTTGAGCTTAACATCTCAACAGGCCGTCCCAATGAAAACACTAACCTAGGTATGGAAGGGATCAAAATATCTAATGGAGATGAGGAAAGGCCTAAAGGGAGATTAGGTGAGGATCAAGTGAATGATTATGTGAAAGCTAATGTAGATTAGGGAGAGAGGGAGCTCTAAGAGTGAATAATGAGAATGTGAGGGAGGAAATTAGGGCTTTTATATCTCGACTGAGTTAGGGTTAGGGTTTTGATATAAGGAGCACATGTCACTCTCTAATTGGTTCGTTGTAACACACATGTCATACATACATTGATACCCACATAACTTGATCGAGTTATATTGAAAATTAAAAATTTATTTTTCTAGATTTTTTATTTTATTTTTTATAGTGTCGTCAAGTTGGACACGTATCCATACTCGATTGGGTTTCCATGTAACTTGGTCGAGTTACGTAGACATAAAAAATTATTATTTTTCTACGTTGTTGAGCTTTACACATGTTAATCACTAGTTGGGTATTCACGTAACTCAATCGAGTTACATGAAAAAGTAAAAATTTATTTTTGAGCAATAGTTTTTTTCCTTCACAACATTGAAATAAAAAACACGTGTCCATAATCGGTTGGGTATCCAAATAACTCGATCAAGTTACATAGAAAATTAAAAATTTTCTTCTCTTATCGCACTTTACACGTATTCATCATTAGTTGGCTATCCACATAACTCGATTGAGTTACGTGCAAATTTAAAAAATATTGATTTTATCCTTCAAGAATTGGTCAACGAACTGTAACTCGATCGAGTTATGTGGGATTTTTTTAAAAGAGTTTTTTCTTTATTTACATAGTCGTCAAGGTGCTGCTTGACGTACATGTATGCCATGGTGTAAATATGTAACTCGCTCAAGTTACATATTGGACCTCCACGTATGTAGCTTGTAACTCGATTGAGTTCCATGGTGGATGTCTTGCAGGTCAATCGATTAATATAAAATATATGGCATGTATGTGGATATCAACCATGTAACTCGATGAAGTTACGTGGATGTCCGGACACCTCGCACTACATGGCATGCATGTGGATATTAACCATGTAACTCGATCGAGTTACGTAGATGTGTACCTTGCACCTCGATCAACAATACGTGGATGTCCATTGTGTAACTCAACCAGGTTATACAGTGCCTTGTGAATGTCCTCCATGTAACTTGACTGAGTTACATGAAGGACCGAGTTACACAATACCTTCTGGATGTCCTCCACACAACATGGTCAATTTACGTGGTGATTGGCATTGTCGTAGGTGGCAGTCTCGGTAACTCAGTTGAGGTAACTCAGTTGAGTTACTGAGACTGGTGATCTGCATTGTCTTAGGTGGCAGTCTCAGGATGTAACTCGGTCGAATTACATCCCGAACCTCTATTGATTACCACTTGGGATGCTGCAATTGGATGTATAACTTGATCAAGGTACTTCAAGGGTGTCCCATCCACATGACACGTTCCCAAAGTGAGGATTCTTATCGTACAACCACCCACTAGCACTTAACTTTTCTTGTAGGATTGACATGGGAGAACTTCACTTGCTAAGGTGAAGACAAAAACAGATGTAGATCTTTGAGTGTTTATATCACCACCCCAATCAGAATGAGACCAAGCAAGGAGCTTAGAAGGTCTAATCCCAATCAGAATGAGACCAAGCAAGAAGCTTAGAAGGTCTAATCCCATGGAGATAGCTGATCTCAAGTGAGTTGTGTGGTGTAGGTAATAGAGAATCCTCTTCAAAGCCTTCTAGTGAGCTATTTCGGGGTTCATGAAGCAAAGCTCAAGGTGAGTTGTGTGGTGTAGGTAATAGAGAATCCTCTTCAAAGCCTTCTAGTGAGCTATTTCGGGGTTCATGAAGTAAAGCTCAAGGTGTGTGCAAGTCACAAGGTAGTGGAGACTACCAAAGACATGCCGATATGGTACATCCTTTCTAACCTCCTTCCCACCTTAATATTTAGGCAATCTTAAAGAGAGAGTTGATCCATTGGGTATCCCAAGATGGGTGTGGTTGACACTCATGCATGTCGAACTTCTTAAGAACCTCCATGATAAATTTGTGTTGGTGGTGGATGATGAACTCTCTCGTACTCGCATTATGGGAGACATGGAGCCCCAAACAATAGTGGAGAGTTCCACCATCCATCATTTGGAAAGAAGTCAAGAGTTTGGATTTGGCATGGATAAGAGCTTCACAAAAGTTGCTTATCAAAAGAAGGTCATCAACATAAATAGCAATGATCAAGATACTGCTACCTTATGCTGACCTCCGCCGTTGGCAAGGCGATGGTATCTGTGCGTTGAGCCATGAAGTTGTGGAGCTTGAAGTACCACATGTGGGGAGATGACAGCCACCATAGATTTATTGGTGCAGCTTACACACATAGTGGAAAATCAAGAAGAATGGTAATATGGAGGCTGTTGCATGTAAATTTCTTCATCAAGACCAGGTCCATGTAAGAATGCTGTTTTGACATCTATTTGATCAATGTAAAGATCATAATGAGCTATAAAAGGGCCACCAACACTCTGAAAGAGGACTTGGGAGAGTGTCGTGTAACCAATGCCTTTGACTTTTGGGAGAAACATTGAGCCATCAATCTTGCTTTGTAGCAAGTTTATACACATATGGCTTTATGCATACAGCTTAATGCATAAGCTTTATGCATATGGCTTTATTGTGAGACCCCTCTGCCCCCTCCGCGCACCGGATTCTCGGTTGCTAGCAGAGAAAGTAGCTTCCTCTTGCGCGGGGCAAGGTTTCCCACTCAGGGCCTCGCTCTCGAATGTCCAGACATGAGACTAATGTGGTGGTCATTCTAAAACCGAAATCAGGAAAATTTCTCTTGCCTCGAAAACGGGGACGATTCCACCTTTTTGATTTTCTTAAACTAACGGGTCAAGAGACTAAACTATCCTTCACCTGATTAAACCAGATAGAAGGAAAACTATCACTGACTTAATTTGAAGAAATCAACGCTTTTTTCTTAACCGAAATCAGGCACAGTCATTGATATAATCATTTGAGGAAATCAACGCTTTTTTCTTAACCAAAGTCAGGCACAGCCATTGATCTACTCATTTGAGAAATTCTTTAGATTTTTATTTAACTACTCAAATTCTAAGTGTATTCCTATTATTTTAATTTAATTATTAAAACTCCACTGATTCCAGCATAACCCCATCCGGCCCATGGGTTAGCCACCACCCAACCACTGGAATCGGTAGAACCAGATAATTACTCACCCACCCATAATTGAATGCCTTTCTTAACTTTTGCTTTCGAATACAGATACGCACACACTCCTCTTTAAAACTTCAACATATAAAATAATCCATTGACAAACAGTTATTGGTTACAGATGTCATAACTCAAAAATTCCATCCAGTCCCTTGTTTCTCAAAAAACAGTATCACTTTGGACTCTCTGTTTTGGGACCAACTGGTCAGCAAAATGAGATCCAGTAATAGATTACAATAATCATTTCGTCCATCATACATATCTTCCACGACATAGGCATAGGTGTCCTAAGCACCGCGAGCCCATGCATCGCCTAGTCAGAACCCTCCAGGATCCTCCTTAGGTGTGCTGGCACTTCACTCAGTGATCGCTTCATCGGCCCTCGTCCATCGTACTCGAAGCGCACCATTTTTCAACCATACCGAGGCTGGTTAAGACCTGGGCAGGCTTTGCCGCGTGAGCTGTCCTTTGCACTCCCCGCCAGCTACTATTGCAAACGAACTTCCCTTAGAAAAACATATACCAAATGCTCCCTCCAGCATTCTGGCATAAGATAGTCCTTTAAGAAAACAGGGTTTCTATGCAAGTTTTCAGTTTGATTTTCTTTTGAATACAATGAGTATTTCTTGAATCAGTATCCCCAAAACTTCTTGATGAACGAAATTCTGAATTTCATACCAGAATTCCTCGAATTCTAGAACCTTGATCCATAGATCAATTCGAAGGGTCTCAAACTTAGTTTCAGATTTGGCGAGAGTTTTGAGTGTATTTTTCTAAACTAGTCACATCTTCTTTCCTCAAACTGACGAAAGAGTTTGGTCTTGGTAGTCATAGTCTGATTCAAGGTTCGAGTCGGGTAAGATTTTTTCCTAAACTATCTTTCTCGAAAAGGTTTGATAATTCAGTTACTATTTTACCGAATTTCTTTCTTTGAATATACACTTAACTGATTTCTAAATTAGTTACGAATTTCAATGAGGAATAAATTAATCATTTATCTGAATATTTTGATCTCGATAGATTTTCTGAATTTTCTTTTTATAAACCGTGTGAATATAAAACGATAGAAATTTCTCTCATAGAGTATTTAATTATTCATTTATCAAATACTCATAGAATTTAAACATAGAATTTAAGAGAATTCTAATTTTGATATAAAAATTCTTTATGCATCTGTTTATGCATAAAAATCAACTTCAATGGGAATAACACTTTAAAAAAATCCTTTTATACATCTATTTATGCATAAAATCAATTTTAATAGGAATAACACTTTTTAAAATAAAGAGAATTTCTTTATGCATCTTTCTGTGCATAGAAATCAAATTTATTAAGAATAACACTTTTATAATAAAAAATTTCTTTATGCATCTTTCTATGCATAAAAATCAATTTTAATAAGGATAACGCTTTTGTAATAAAAAAAATTCCTTAATGCATCTTTCTATGCATAAAAATCAATTTTAATAAGGATAACACTTTTGTAATAAAAAAATTCCTTTATGCATCTTTCTATGCATAAAAATCAATTTTAATAAGGATAACACTTTTGTAATAAAAAAATTTCTTTATGCATAAAAATCAATTTTAATAAGGATAACACTTTTGTAATAAGAAAATTCCTTTATGCATCTTTCTATGCATAAAAATCAAATTTAATAAGGATAACACTTTTGTAATAAAAAATTTCCTTTATGCATCTTTCTATGCATAGAAATCAAATTTAATAATTAATATCAGTGATATCCATGTATATTCATAGGTGAATATGTACATGGAGTAATTAGAATATTTCTTTTAGATGCAAAAATGGTGGAAATTACTCTTTTGGAATAACATAAAAACAAACTTTCTTTTCCACACCTGAAAAATTTTGCCATAACCTCCTTTGTATGGCTGACCATTTCTCATTTTTATCATTCTTTATTTAACTTAAATTAACCCAAATTAGATTTATAGAACTCTAATCTACATAATTTTCTAAATTCAAGAGAGTAAACAATAGGAAGAGTTTAATTAATCCATTAGTTAATCTTTCTAGGATTGAGAAAGGTTGGAATGTAAAGAAGAGAAGGGGGTGGCCTTTTTATCAAAGGCATAGCATTTGAATTTAATTCAAACATTCGCAAAACATAAAATTTAAGAAAACCATAGATTTTTCATTAAACAAGTAAGAAAATTAGCTTACATGGAGCTTGTAAGCTCTCCTTTGGCTTGAGGGTGGCTACCAATTCACTTTGGAGAGGATTAGGCCAAAAATAATTGAATTATTAAAAATGTAGATGGCTCAAGGTAGGAGTAGAGTAACAGTGCATAAACACCATTAAGCTTTTAAAAAGGGGGAGGCTTCTATTTATAGGAAAAAGTGAGCCTCTAACCAAGCAAACTGATTCTAGAAATTTTCGGATCAGTTTGGTCAATTTTTGACCATTTTTGGGTCAGTTCAGCTTACTTATTGGATCTAGTTTTGAAATAGGAGAGAGGAGAGATGAAAATATCTCATTTTATTGATTAAAAATTGGGGATAATGATGAGAAAAAGGTGCCTACTTCATGAGGGGAGATCCCCACTCTGAGGTGTCAAAAATTCAGTTTTTTAATTATTTTCTTTGGTCCTTAGTCCACTCTTCATCTTATGTAAGCATTTACTCATTTTTGGGGGTTTTTCTTTTATTCTTCACTTATCGCCTCCCTACATTTGGATTAATCTTATTGGTCCATAGGAACCTTAATCCAAAATTTTCAGAAAATCTTGACCCTTAGGCTAAGGTCTTTTGTGCACATTATAATTTATTTCTAATGCACCTTAGGAATTTCTTTTTAAACTTCTGTTTCGAGGGAATTTATTTTAATAAGAAGGGATATTTTTCCATCTAAAGATATCTAAAAATTGAATTACCTCTCTCTAGAACATTTTCTCTCCTAGGCCAAAACAGGTAGAAACAAGATCTTTTATTATTCTGAAAAGGGGATTGATTACAGGGGAAGAAACTGGATATCTTGAGGGGCTGGGGAGGAATCTTACATCCTTTCCTACTTGAAAAACGCGAGATGTCCTCTCCCACTTGAAAAACGTGAGATGTCCTCATCTCGCAAACTGGGGGTAATCCCACATCAGTTCGGCTTCTTTCTCCTAGGTGGCGTCTTCAAAAAAGGATAAAACTTCCATTTGACTAATAATTCTCTCAGAATTTTGTTCTTGAGAACCTTCTCTCGAACATCAAGGATTTCTGCAGGTTGGAGTTCCATCTGCCCTTGGGTTGAAGAAGTTAAGAGTTCATCATTAAGCACATGATTTGGGCTCGGTACATACTTCTTACGTAGGCTGAGATGAAATACATTATGTACTTTGAGATGAGGAGGCAGAAGAAGTTCATTGGGTAAGTCACCTACTTTCTTTGTAATCAGATATGGCCCTTAGTATCTGGGGGATAACTTCTTGTACTTCCCAAGAGATAGAGAACTTCTTTTGGGGCGTACTCGAATGAAGACCATATCTGCTTTTTTGAATTTTCTACATGTCCTCTTCTTACCTGCATACTGCTTCTGTCTATCCTAGACAGCTTTTATATCCTTGAGGATTGACTGCATGTACTGCTCCATGTTGTCAAGCATCTGTCTGGACATCTCAACCCTAATCAATGGGTCGGACCAAGTTAATGGTGTTAGTCAGTCTTGTCCATACAGAGCTTTGACAGGGCTCATCTTGATACTTTGGTGATAAGAAGCATTGTAGACGAATTCGACTAGGTGCAGATAGCTTAGCCACTTCTTGGGTTCCTTGCCACAGCATGACCAAATTGTTGCCATATATATATAGGCAGTGATGTGTGTGAACACACTTAGGACCGCCGGGGCACTTTTTCCCTCTTTAGGAGGTTTTTTCCCCCGGCTTGTATATACGCCCATCCTTCTAGGGCTAACTTATCTTTGTACATTGACACAATCTAACACACTTTGTGTTGTGTGCATTCTTGTTTCTTCTTCTCCAAGCTTTGTGTGCTTTCCTGCAACCCTAATTCCAACAATTGGTATCAGAGCAGGCATCGGCTCCCAGGGCTACACCGTCAGCACCCTCCGACTCACGTTCTCCGATTGAGGTGAGTTTTCACGAGCGCTTGCAGGTCCCTATACTCTGCAAATCTGCCCGTTGGGCTTTGCGTTCTCAGAATTCGCATCTGAGGTCGTTTCGGGCTCCGTTTTTGCATTTCAAGTTCTGCACAGGTGTTTTCGTCATTTTCTGCAGAAATTTCGACAGTGCAGTTTTCTGCAAAACAGGCATACGTACTCTATTGTGGACCGTGCTACATAGCACGAGTTGTTTTCTATTCAGTCTTTGCTTCATTACAGGCAGCTTTTGCATCAGTTTCAGTCAGTGGCCATGGCTGATAACAGCAATGATGTATTTCGCATGTTGTCTGCTGAAGACAAACTGGATGGAGACAGCAACTACCCACTTTGGGCATACATGATGCAGCATGTTTTGGTTGCAAAAGGAGTGTGGAACATTGTGCAGGGTATGGATGTACGTCCAGGTTCTGTGGATGTAGGATCTGTTGAGGATGTTGCAGGTTCTAGCAGCTCTACTGTTGGTGCTGTTTTACCCACTGCTGAACAAGCTCGTTGGGATGGTAAAGATGCGCAGGCTCATGCCTTGATTGCACTTTCTGTCAAACGTAACATCACCCCACATATTCGTTCAGCTAAAACAGCAAAACAGGCTTGGGATATTCTAGCTGATTTGTATGCAGGTCGTAACGAGGCAAAAATCGCTTACCTGTGTAAAGAGCTAGAATTGAAGATTATGCAAGAAGATGATGACATGAATGTTTTTCTTGCTGAGATTAAAGATCTCAAAGAACAGTTGATTTCTGCAGGTGAGATTATTCCTGATCATTCTCTTGTGCAGACTGTTCTTGATGCTTTACCTGAGACATATCAGACTTTTGCTTCCACATGGAGACTTCTTAATGAGGACAGACCTGATGCTGTCAAGTATGATACTTTAGTCAACAAGCTCTTGCAAGAAGCGCAGTCCAGGCAAAACAGGGCCAGGCAGCGTGCAGTTGATCAAGCATTTATTGCTGCCCAGCAGCAGAGAAGAAGTGGTAAGGCAGCCCCTTCCACTGTTTCTTCTCCTATTAGTAGGTCTGCAACTTCTTCTCCTTCCACAGGTAGTAACAATAAGTCTGAGAAGGCTCTTGATAAAGGCAAGAAAAAGACCAGGTGCAACTATTGTAAGGCAAATGATCATGTCATTAAGAATTGCCCTAAGCTAAAGGCTAAAGAGGCAAAGAAGAAAGAGTCAAATGCAGCCACAATAGCGGATGCTTCTACAAATGCAGATTCTGCAAATGTTGTGCAGGATACAGAATGGGCGTTTAGCGTGTATTGCCAATATGACCCATCTGTACATGATGCATGTTTGGCAGTTTCTGTTGACTCTCATGTTTGGTATTTTGACAGTGGTGCTACAAAGCACATTACCTCGCATTGTGATATGTTCACTTCTCTTGAGGCTGTCCCTAATGGGAATACTGTCACATGTGCCAATAATGCTTCTTACCCAGTGAAGGGCGTTGGTAAAATTATGCTTACTGCTGCAAATGGCAACGCTTTCACACTTTCAGATGCTTTGTATGTGCCAGGGATAAAGAAGAATCTATTGTCTGTCTCTGCGCTTGCTAGACTTGGATTTGTAGTCAAATTTGTGGATGACAGATGTACTGTTCATGATTTGACTTTTGGTGATACGATTATTGCATCTGGAACCTTGTTTTGTGGGCTGTATAGGCTCAATTCTTATGACAAGTGTGTGGAAGATTCAGCAAATGCAGTTTCTGATGAAAAGGCAGTTTCAGATGCAAAACTATGGCATGCTCGTTTTGGTCATCTGAACTTTGCTAGTTTGCTGCGTTTGCAGAAATTTGATATGGTTGCTTCATTGCCCCCTCTTGAGGCACCATTGAAACATGTTTGTGAAGGCTGTATTTTGGGCAAAATGCAGCGTTCTGCGTTTCCAAAGGATGGTTCTGTGCGGGCCACTCGCAAATTGCAGCTTGTACATAGTGATGTATGTGGGCCTATGCAAACTCCGTCATTTGGTAAACACTTGTACTTCGTGACTTTCATTGATGATTACTCAAGGCATGCATGGGTATATCCACTGAAAACAAAGTCCGAAGTGTTATTGTGCTTCAAACAGTTTTTTCTTATGGTTGAAAATGTATCCAATTGTACTGTGGGCACCCTCCGTACTGATCGAGGGGGGGAGTACATGTCTAAAGAGTTTGATGCATTTCTGGCTAGTCGTGGGATAAAACACCAATGTACAGTGCCATATACCCCTCAGCAAAATGGTGTTGCTGAGAGGAAAAACAGGTCACTTATGGAGATGGCACGATGTATGGTCAAGAGCCAAGCTTTGCCACATGCGTTTTGGCTTGAGGCTGTCATGTGTGCTGCATATGTACTCAACAGGTGTCCCACTAAGGCCTTGCAGTCTATTACTCCATATGAAGCTTGGCATGGCAGGAAGCCTTCTATTGGTCACTTGCGTGTCTTTGGTTGCTTGGCCTATGCTTTAGTGCCTGTGCAACAACGCAGAAAATTGGATGATAAGGCTGTCAAATGCATTTTTGTTGGTTACAGTGCTGAAAGCAAAGGTTACAGATTGTATCATCCACAGTCAAAGCGTATCTTGATTAGTCGAGATGTTGTTTTTGTAGAAGATGCTGTGCAGCCTTTGTTATCATGTACCAAAGAGACAGGTGTGAGCTCACGGGATGTATTTGATACATTGTTGCCTCTGTTTACAGGTGGGAATTCAAATGTAAGTCCTAATGAGGCAAATATTCAGCCTATGCAGATTTCAAACGACATCATAGATCAGCCTATTTCTGATGCAGATTTACAGGATGTAATTCATGAGGATAGGGCTGAAAATGAGCAGGCTAGAGGTATGCCTAAATGGCTGGTGCAAACCTTGCGTGATAGTAAGATTGATGCACCTATGCCTAGTCGTACTCGTTCAGGTTTTCAGCATGCCTCTTATGCATCAGATTGTTATGCTTTGGCTGTGTCTAGTATGTGTGAAGAGGAAGAACCTCTTTCATTTGATGAGGCACAAAATTCAGAAAATTGGTTGGCTGCAATGCAAAGTGAATATGATGCTATAATGAAGAATGGTACATGGTCTTTGTGTGATTTGCCTATTGGTAAAAAGGCCATTGGATGTAAGTGGGTTTTTAAGTTGAAACGAAAGCCAGATGGCAGTGTTGATCGCTATAAGGCTAGACTTGTTGCAAAGGGTTATGCTCAAGAAAAGGGCATTGATTTTGATGAGACCTTTGCTCCCACTTGTCGTATGACTACCATTCGTAGCATTTGTGCATTGGCAGCTCATAATGGTTGGAATGTACATCAGCTGGACATAAAGACTGCGTTCTTAAATGGAGATTTGCATGAGGAAGTGTATGTATCGCAGCCTCGTGGTTTTGTTCAAAGAGGGCAGGAAAACAAAGTGTGCAGGTTAAAAAAGGCTTTATATGGTTTAAAGCAAGCTCCACGAGCTTGGTATGAAAAAATACATGCATATTTGACTGCACATGGGTTTCAGAATAGTCCAACAGAAAGCACTTTGTATGTTAAACGTGTGGATGGTGTACATCTAATCATTGCTCTCTATGTCGATGACATGCTGCTCACAGGACCAAATGAGAGTCATATTGCTGATTTTAAGGCTGATTTGAATGCCTCTTTTGAGATGTCAGATTTGGGGCATTTGCATCATTATTTGGGGATACAATTTAAGCAGTGTGATGGAGGTATTGCTTTGTGTCAGACAAAGTATATTGAGACATTGTTGCGGAGATTTGGCCTTGAAGACTGCAAGCCTATTGCTACTCCAATGGAGACAGGTTTGAAGTTGAGTCTTCATGATGCTGGAGATCACTTTGATGTCACACTCTATCAGACAGCTGTTGGTTGCCTCATTTATGTATGCATTACGAGGCCGGACATTCAGTTTGCAGTCTCACAGGTGAGCAGGTTTATGCATAGCCCAGGGTCTCAGCATTGGAAGGCAGTTAAACGCATCTTTCGCTACTTGAGTGGCACCATACATCTTGGGTTGTTTTATCCCAAGGGGGGATCGTTGCCGCCAGATTTACATGCTTTTTCGGACTCAGATTGGGCTGGTTGCTATGACACAAGAGTGTCCACAAGTGGTTTTTGTTTCATGCTCGGTAGCTCATGCATATCTTGGTTGAGCAAGAAGCAACCTACTGTGGCCACTTCTAGTTGTGAAGCTGAGTACAGGGCAGCTTTCACAGCTACGGTTGAGTGTGTGTGGCTCAGACGGCTTATGGCTGACTTGGGTGTTGGACAGGAGTCTGCCACCTCTATCTTCACTGACAGTCAGAGTGCATTGGCAGTTGCGAGAAACCCAGTTTTTCATGCTCGCACAAAGCACATTGAGGTGCATTATCACTATGTCAGGGAGAGACTCTCAGCAGGAGAGATCAGCTTGGCCTATGTGCCAACACAGGACAACCTCGCCGATCTTTTCACAAAGGCGCTTCCTCGTGAGAAGTTCGAAGCTTTCCGCAAAGCTTTGGGCTTGCTTCCCTTTGTGGACTGATCTACTTCGGGCATGGCACTCCCCTATACATGAGTGCCAGCTCTCGTTCACACCATCACTCCCAGGGGGGATTTGTTGCCATATATATATAGGCAGTGATGTGTGTGAACACACTTAGGACCGCCGGGGCACTTTTTCCCTCTTTAGGAGGTTTTTTCCCCCGGCTTGTATATACGCCCATCCTTCTAGGGCTAACTTATCTTTGTACATTGACACAATCTAACACACTTTGTGTTGTGTGCATTCTTGTTTCTTCTTCTCCAAGCTTTGTGTGCTTTCCTGCAACCCTAATTCCAACACAAATTATATCTTCGATTACTTGGTTCACCCTTTCTGTTTGACCATTAGTCTTGGAGTGGTAAGCTCTGCTGAGATCCAAGAAAGTTCCTACTGCTTCAAAGAATGCAGTCCAGAATCTTGACGTGAATTTGGGATCTCGATCACTTACTATTCTCCTAGGTAGGCCATGCAATCTGAAGATTTCCTTGAGGAACACTCTGGCCACATCCACTGTAGTAGTGTAGGTTTCTTTTACTGGAATCAGATGGGCAACTTTGGTTAGTCTGTCAACTACCACAAAGATAGAGTTGTAACCTGATTGCATTGAAGGTAGAGTTGTAACCTGATTGCACTGAAGGTAGTCCAGGAATAAAATCCATACTGATACATTCCCACTTCATCTAGGGGATGTCTAATGGATATAACTTCCCACTTCATCTAGGGGATGTCTAATGGATATAACTTCCCATGCATTTTTATAACTTCCCAGGCATTTTTACTCTCTTGGCTTTGACTTTCTGACATATCAGGCATTGACATACATGATTAAGTACATCCTTTTTTACTCCATGCCAAAAGAAGCTTTTCTTTATAGACATGTAGGTCTTGATGAAACCTGGATGTCCTGCTATAAGGCTATCATGGGCTTCATTCAGAATTTGACCCTTAGTTCCCTCATCATTTTGACCTCCTTTTTTTGGATTTTATAGGTCATCTATGTCATGATTTGCACAAGCAACAGCTTCTTATACTCTCATTTATTACTTCCAGAGGGGTGACAAGAGCATTGTTATTATGTTCTTGATGTACTCCTAAGTTTCTGTATTGTTTCTTGAATTTGCTAAATTGATATCGAGGTAGTAGGGAAGAATGTTGATTGTTTGCTTGAACAAGCAAGCTCTTGTGTTGGTGCTGAATGCACGAGAGTGGTTGAGTGATTTGCTTGCTGTTTCTTGGGCCTCCATTCTTGTCGAACTTTAGGTGAAGTTGTTGGGGTTGAAGTTGGTGGTGAGGTTTTCTTCACATTGTTCGATTTTGGCAACCATATGATGGAATTACCATCATAGTATCCTTGTTGTTGAAGTACATGCAAGCACAGGCACCCATCTTTGACGAACATTGTAACTTGGTGGCCGATGTGCTTGGTGTTGAGGCCTTCTTCTTTGAACAAGCTTAGGGGACTTTGTTATACGCTTGGGGACCCAAGATTTGGTATTTCTTTGTTGGTAGTACCCTTGTGCAGTAGTGTTTTTGGTACCCACACTTGTTGCATTGGTGGAGTTCTTTGAGGAACTTGCATAGGCTTTTGTAGACGGTGTTGTGGAGTACTTTTCTTTTTCCTTGGCTTTCGAGTGCTGCATTGAGGAAGAGGTTTTGACGGTCGAGGCACCCAAATTTTATTGGCACCTTCATAGTAGCCTTGAGCTACAAGTAGCTGCTTCTCCACCCACATTTTGATACTATTAAGATATCATGATTGTGGGAGTCTTGGTGGAGTTTTCTTTAGGGTTGATGTGGAAGATTTGGGGCCCTCCTTGACTTTGGCTGCTGGTGCTGAGGCTGTGGGTTTGAGACTCATGGGCATTGTTGAAAGATGATGATGAGATTAGAGTCTCTTGTGGAGTGGCTGATGTGACGAGGCCTTTGAGCATGTGGTTGTCTCCTCTGTTGAGGTTTGTCGATGAAAATGCATAGGCTCTGGGGTCTTTCCTTTGAGTTCCCTATTAGAGATAGATGGTTGGGTTTCTATTTCATATTCCCATTCACTTTCGTCCTTTGTTTGGGTCTCAATTTTTTCAAGAGTACCTAATGTGTACACTGGCACACTATGCCCTCTGACAATTCTTAATGAGGGCTGTTTGGAAACTTGCGAATCCTCACAGTCATGTTTTACGTAGTTCGTTATGTCCTTGTATAACTCAGGTTGAGCCATTAAAGGTGCAAGTGTTGATGTGATACTGGCTTTATCATGAGAGAAGAGCATTCCTTCGAATGAGGTTTTGAGAGATTGTTTTAATCTTATAAGGGAATTATCGAATTCCTCACGTGCTTTCTCAAGCCTATAGTTCGTACAATCTATCTTAAATGACTCTTCTGTAGAGAGTATGTCTTCCTCTTGAAAGGGAAAGCAGTACTCCTCTAGGCTTTGTACCTTGGTTACTCTTTTAGGATTGGCATTATGAGGCTCAATCACAATCGGTTACCCTGTAAGACATTCAACCAAGCTAAGCATGCTCTCCTGAGCTTGCTTTTTGTGTTCTGCATATGTCATGTGATCATTATTATCCATTTGGGGTGGTTGGGTGGGTTCTAGTTTCTTGATTGGTCTATGTGGTGCACTGAGAGAAGAGTAAGAACTTGTTTCATCCTCACTTATTGATGTACTAGAACTTGTTTCATTTTTTGACTTTCTTTGGTTTGTCAGTTTTTCATTATGTTTACCCATGCGAGACGAGATCAAATTTTGCTTTGCTAGCGAGACGATAGAGTCATCATGATGGTCAACGATAAAAAGTTGACAATACCATACTGCCAGGAAGAGGATCCAACTTTAATGGATATCTATGATGCTGAATGCAAAAGGATACAAGCCTCTTTCACAAAAGCCCCTCTACACAATGACCTACCATCTACGTCAACAACCAACTCTGATAAAGCCTCTACTCCTTCAACCCCATCCTCACCTATGAAGTTCGATGCCAAAACCTTGCAATCAACAGCTATTCCTAAAGAAGTTCCCAGAGCCCAACCATCCATCTCTAATAGGGAACTCAAAGGAAAGGCCCCGGATCCTATGCATGTTCATCGACAAACCTCATCAAAGGCTCAAAGGCCTCATCATCGATAGCCACTCCACAAAGACTCCAACCTCATCATCATTAACAATTTCCCATGAGTCTCAAACCTGTAGCCTCAGCACCAGCAGCCAAAGTCAAGGAGGGCCCCAAATCTTCCACATCAACCCTAAAGAAAACTCCACCAAGACTCCCACAATCACGATATCTTAATAGTATCAAAATGTGGGTGGAGAAGCAGCAAAATGTGGGTGGAGAAGCAGCTTGTAGCTCAAGGCTACTATGAAGGTGCCAATCAAATTTGGGTGCCTCGATAGTCAAAACCTCTTCCTCAATGCATCACTCGAAAGCCAAGGAAAAAGAAAAGTACTCCACAACACCGTCCACAAAAGCCTATGCAAGTTCTCACCATCGACAACTTCCACGTACATCTCTCGATGGGGGCCATGGGTGGGCGAAAGCCTAGTCAATGGTACAACCCATCGCCTGGAATTTTCCTTCAAATTACAAACCTCTCCAAACGATGCCACAATCTTCACAACTCAATGATTTTCAATCCCTAGTGAAGATCTCTATATTAGCCTCGTAAGTCGACTTAATTCTTTCAATCCTTACCAACAAGTGGCTACTTCAAAATAGAGCAGTTGAATAAGAGTCTATATGACTCAATTATTGTACTTCATGTAAATCTGCTTCATAAGAGCACTTAAATATACATAAAAAATAAAAAGCACATGGACAGAAGAAGACATGATCAAGTCCTACTCAACAACATTTGACAAGAATCTTGCCACACAAAGGGACATCATCAAAGCCAATTACTTCAAATGATGAATGTCGCTTCAATGAATCAAATGAGGAACTTAGAATTACCACCTCGTTCTGATGATTAAGTCTACGTTCCTCCGGATCCTTCGCTCTCTTCTCTCCCATTATTAACATCTCTTAGTGTCCCCACTAACAAAAATCACATGTAACCTTGTTGATTTGCCAAAAACAAATTGAGCCAAAAAAAGGGAGCTCACACAAATATAAAAATGCAATCATTTGTAAAAAATCCCACCCCCACCTCGTTAGGAATTCCCAATACACCACTAACCTCTTCATTATTTATTTAGCTATTCTTATTTCCTCCGGAGGAACAAAGACCATTGAACGTCATTCAACATCATAGCCATCGACAAGCTTGTTCATTCTCCCCACACAAATGTAAGATTCCTCCCCAGCCCCTCAAGATGTCTAGCTTCTTCCCCTGTAATCAATCCCCTTTTTAGAATAATAAAAGATCTTGTTTCTACCTATTTTGGCCTAGAGAGAGAAAATATTCTAGAGAGAGATAATTCAGTTTTTAGATATCTTTGGATGGAAAAATATCCCTTCTTATTAAAATAAATTTCCCCAAAATAGAAGTTTAAAAAGAAATTCCTAAGGTGCATTAGAAATAAATTATAATGTGCACAAAAGACCTTAGTCTAAGGGCCTCTGTTTTCAGAAAATTTTGGATTAAGGTCCAAACAAAGGTTTAACAGGCCAATGAGATTAATCCAAATGTAGCGAGGAGATAAATTGAAGAATAAAAGTTACGTTATTCCAAAAGAGTAATTCCCACCATTTTTGCATCTAAAAGAAATATTCTAATTACTCCATGTACATATTCACCTATGAATATGCATGGATATCACTGATATTAATTATTAAATTTAATTTCTATGCATAAAGGAAATTTTTTATTATTATAAAAGTGTTATTCTTATTAAATTTTATTTCTATGCATAGAAAGATGCATAAAGGAAATTTTTTATTATAAAAGTGTTATTCTTATTAAATTTGATTTCTATGCATAGAAAGATGCATAAAGGAAATTTTTTATTATAAAAGTGTTATTCTTATTAAATTTGATTGAAATGCATAGAAAGATGCATAAAGGAAATTTTTTAATTATAAAAGTGTTATTATTATTAAATTTGATTTCTATGCATAAAGAAATTTTTTTATTACAAAAGTGTTATTCTTATTAAAATTGATTTCTATGCATAGAAAGATGCATAATGGAATTTTTTTAATTATAAAAGTGTTATTCTTATTAAATTTGATTTCTATGCATAGAAAGATGCATAAAGAAATTCTTTTTATTTTAAAAGTGTTATTCCTGTAAAATTTGATTTTATGCAAAAATAGATGCATAAAAGGATTTTCTTTTATATAAAAGTGTTATTCCCATTGAAGTTGATTTTTATGCATAAAGAATTTTTATATCAAAATTAGAATTCTCTTAAATTCTATGTTTAAATTCTATGAGTATTTGATAAATGAATAAATAAATACTCTAAGAGAGAAATTTCTATCGTTTTATATTCACACGGATTGTAAAAAGAAAATTCAAGAAATCTATTGAGATCAAAATATTCAGATAAATGATTAATTTATTCCTCATTGGAATTCATAACTAATTTAGAAATTAGTTAAGTGAATTTTCAAAGAAAGAAATTTAGTAAAATAGTAACTGAATTATCAAACCTTTTCGAGAAAGATAGTTAAGGAAAAATCTTATCCGACTCGAACCTTGAATCAAACTATGACTAAGACCAAACTCTTTCGGGGAAAGAAGGTGTGACCAGTTTAGAAAAATACACTCAAAACTCCCGCCAAATGTAAAACTAAGTTTGAGACCCTTTGAATTGATCTCTAGATCAAGATTATAGAATTCGAGGAATTCTGGTATGAAATTCAGAATTCCGATCAAGAAGTTTTGGGGATACTGATTCAAGAAATACTCCTTGTATTCAAAAGAAATTCAAACTGAAACTTGCTTAGAAACCCTGTTTTCTTAAAGGACTATCTTATGCCAGAATGCTGGAGGGAGCATTTGGTATATGTTTTTCTAAGGGAAGTTTGGTTGCAACAGCTAGCAGGGAGTGTTCAAAGGACGGCTCACGCGACAAAGCCTGCCTAGGTCTTGACCAGTCTCGGTATGGTTGAAAAATGGTGCACTTCCGGTACGATGGGTGAGGGCTGACAAAGCGGTCCCTGAGTGAAGTGCCAGGACACCTAAGGAGGATCCTGGAGGGTTTTGACCACCACGAGATGCACGGGCTCGCGACGGTGCCTAGGACACCCATGCGTATGTCCTGGAAGATATGTATGATGGACGAAATGATTATTATAATCTGTTACTTGATCTCGTTTTGCTGACCACCAGTTGGTCTCAACGGAGAGTCCAGAGTGATACTGTTTTTTGAGAAACAAGGGACTGGATGGAATTTTTGAGTTATGACATCTGTAACCAATCAATGGATTATTTTATATGTTAAAGTTTTAAAGAGGAGCGTGTGTGTGTATCTGTATTCGAAAACAAAAGTTAAGAAAGGCATTAAATTATGGGTGGGTGAGTAATTGTCTAGTTCTACTGATTCCAGTGGTTGGTGGTGGCTAACCCATGGGCCGAATGGGGTTAGGTTGGAATCAATGGAGTTTTAATAATTAAATTGAAATAAAATGAAATACGCTTAGAATTCGAGTAGTTAAATAAAAACCTGAAGAATTTCTCAAATGAGTAGATCAATGGATGTGCCTAAAAGAAAAAAAAGCGTGTTGATTTCCTCAAATGATTAGATCAACGGCTGTGCCTGATTTCGGTTAGGAAAAAAGCGTTGATTTCTTCAAATTAAGTCAGTGATAGTTTTCCTTCTATCTGGTTTAATCAGGTGAGGATAGTTTAGTCTCTTGTCCCCGTTAGAAGAAAATTCGTTAAGAAAATAAAAAAGGTGGAATTATCCCCATTTTTCGGGCAAGGAAAATTTTCTCGGTTTCGGTTTCAAAATGACCACCAGATTAGTCTCGTGTCCAGACATTCGAGGGGGGCGAGGCCGCGAGTGGGAAACCTTGCCTCATGCAAGAGGAATCCGGTGCATGGAGGGGACAGAGGGGTCTCACATCTGGTATCAGAGCGCTATTGTAAACTTACGAAACAGCAGCAGAAATTGCCTAAAATTTTAAAGTAAATCTGGGAAATAATGTTTTCACTTGTTAAGATTATGTTTGAAATGAACTTCATAAATTGAAAACTCATAAATTGAACTGGATTTTTAGATGGATACCCCAAATCTGTCTAGCATTCCTGGACTCTCCCAGAGTCAGGATATGATCGTCTTTGCCTTCGAAAATCCCATCAACTCCGCTACAAACCGTGGAAGCAGAGTGAGACTCGCTCTCACTTTGAGGATCTATACTTTCCTGATCTAGTAGAGCGACGTCAGCATATGTGGCTCTCTGGAGGGCAAAGTATTCGCGTCAATACCAATCAACGACAAAGACTCAGATAGAATATCTAGCTAGCCGTGATCTTGATAAGGCTAGGAGTTGTTCATTATGTACAACTCTATAATCACTCACCCCGAAATTTTAGAATTTCCTTCCGTATTTTTAGACTTCTTAGCCGCTTTATTCCTAGGAGAAGAATTACAGCACCATTATCAGTGATGAATCGTGTATATCATAGCATGTCTCCATCGCAGTATCGCCTTTTTATGCGTACGCAATTGAGGTGGTGACTTTTGGATCCGAGACACTCTATGTATATATCAAAAACTTTTGATAATAAATGATATTTTGCAAAAGATTCCAAATTTTTTTAGTGGTTGTGAATATTGGTTAATAATATTATCAGAGTGAATCTTGTTTTCAAGAATTATGATGGAATATTTAATTGTTTAAGAAATAAATCTCAAAAATTAAATAGTCATAAATCTGATGACAAAGTTAAGTTGACAAAAATATCGTTTTGTCAGAATCATGAGGCGCGCGGCTCGTGGTAGGCAGCCGGATCCTATTACCGATGATGAAGAGTTAGATCTGGATGTTCGTAAAGCCCTACACCGATCCCAACCTGGTCCCTTCAAGGGTGAAGGGGAGGAACAGTTAGGAGAAGTAGTGGAAAAATGGATCGAGGCAATGGAAGAGTATTTTGATGTAACCAGTTATAACGAGAAGAGCAAGATGTAACTGGTTATATAACGAGAAGAGTATTTTGATGTAACTGGTTATAACGAGAAGAGTATTTTGATGTAACCGGTTATAACAAGAAGAGCCGCCAGATTGAAAATTGTGGAAACGGCCAGGGTCGCATGGAGGAACCATTACAAGACAAACCATCTCGACGACTGAAATACCCAGACCTGGTCAGATCTTAAAGCTTACCTCAGGAAGAGGTTCTGTCCTCCGGGCTTCCTGGAAACCAAAATGAATGAGTTCTTGGAACTGAAGCAAGATAGCCGGACGATTGAAGAATACCCTCAGGCATTTGCCCTTCTCCTCAAATATTCTCCACTTTTGGATGAAGAGCAGCTGATGGCCAGATTCATTTGAGGGATGAACGAGCCATTGGACACTTTAGTGAAAAATGCCAAACCAGTCTCAATGGCAAAAGCTGTCAGAATGGCAAAGGACTTTGCCAAAGCATTTGTTGTTAAGGTCCTGCTGAAGCTTGCACCCTCAAACTTTAAAAGGTTCCAAACCCCGGGAAGTGCTTAAAACTTTCCACCCCCAAAGAGGCAGCAAGGCCCTATTTAGAATCAAGATATTGGGAAATTCAGAAGTGAAGGAAGACCCTTCCCTCTGAACACTTTCTCAAGAGCCCCACCTCTTCAAGGATTCAGAGGGATGAGCTTAGAAGTGAGAACATGTGTTTTGGGTGTCAGGGATTCGGTCACCAGCTTAAAGACTGCCCGACTCCTGCCATGTCAAGAGGACAGGGAAGTCAAGGACCCAGAGTGCAGAGACCAGCCCCTTCGTAGTATCAGTCCACCGTCTCGCCAAAATCAGGGCAATCCCAGGAGGATTCCAGCTCAACCATCTGCCTCTGTTCATAGTAATCTCAGAACTCCCTCCCAGAACTGGGGTAACCAAAGAGAAAGAGTTCCGCCCCAATCTGCAGCAGCAGCTAGAGTAGTTTACGATAGCAAAAGTAGTGGAAGAGGAAAGAGGTTAGATTTATGTCGCGATTGAAAACCAAGGACCAAATCGTCAATTCTCTGTCATCCATGCTCCAGCTGAGTATAAGGGTAAGCCATTTAAGCTTTTGATTGATTCAGGCAGTACTCATTAATTTATTTCCCTAGGATGCTTGCGTAAGCTAGTCTTAGAACAGAAAATAGGGAAACCTATGCAAGTTGAATTGGCTAGTGGGAAGATTCTTTTCACCCACCATAAGACAGATCGTATTCAGTTTAATCTAGATGGGAATGTAACTGACTGCCAGTTCAGAGTCTTACCTTTGGGAGTTTTCGATAGAATCCTTGGAATGGATTGGCTCCACAAAAATCAAGCTCACATTCACTGTCACAATGGAACCATTTCCTTTCGTGACCTTCACGGGAACAAAGTTCAAGGAACTAGAATTTTTGAATCCCCAGATATGTAATTAGTAAAAGCTTCTCGGTTACTGAAAGGACTTAGAAAGAAGCAGCTCATTTATGTTGTCAAAATGAATTCGGTAGACACAAAGTTAAAGGCTAAAGAACCAGAATGTTTAAGTGAGTATGATGATTTATTCCCAGCAGAGCTAACTGAGATACCTCCGATTTGGGAAGTAGATCATGAGATAGAATTGACCCTCGAAGCTCAGCCAATAGCCCAGCGCACGTACAAAATGCCAGTCCTTGAAGCCATTGAACTCAAGGAACAGCTTAGGCAGCTGTTAGAACAAAGGTTTGTAAGACCCAGTGTTTCACCTTCGGGAGCACCAGTTCTCTTTCAGAAAAAGAAGGATGGAACGTTAAGACTCTGTGTGGATTACAGAGGTCTCAATCAGCTGACAGTTAAGAATAAGTATCCTATCCCCATAATTGATGAGCTTTTGAACATGCTAAATGGAGCCTGAATCTTCACAAAGATAGATCTCAAATCAAGGTATTACCAGATCAGGATTAATGGTGATCAAGATATCTCAAAGACAGCCACCATCAATACTCGCTATGGGTACTATGAATTTACTGTCATGCCGTTTGGATTGACAAATGCCCTAGCTACATTCAATCGCCTAATGCAGGACATTCTTAGAGAATACTTGGATGATTTTATTCTTGTTTTCTTTGATGATATTCTGATTTACTCAAAGAATGCAGCTGACCATGAAGCTCACGTCCGTAAAGTTCTTGAGATTCTAAGGAAGCACCAACTCTTTGCAAAAAAGAGCAAATGCACTTTCTCTGTCGACCATGTTGAATACTTAGGCTTTCTGGTATTCGAAGACAGAATTTCTCCAGATTCCGCAAAAGTCCAAGCAGTCATAGATTGGCCTGAACCAAAGATAGTGAAAGAAGTCAAGGGATTCTTGGGATTAACTGGTTGGTATAGAATTTTTATACCTAAGTATGCTCGCATAGCTTCCCCATGACTAATCTTCTCAAGAATAATACCCCGTTTCAATGGTCTGCCAGGTGTCAGGGCGCTTTTGATGAAGACCGCCTTGGTAACCAATCCCGTTCTCTCTACCCTTTGAGGTAGTAACCGATGCCAATGGTTTTGCCTTGGGAGGTGCGCTCATGCAGGAAGGTCATGCAGTGGCCTATGAATCCTGATAACTCAAAACGCATGAGAGAAATTATGATGTCCACGACCTGGAGCTACTTTCAGTAGTCTATGCCTTGAAGTTGTGGAGACATTACCTACTAGGTCAAAGATTCACTTTGATGACAAATCGTCAGAGCTTAAAGTGGATCTTCACTCAGACGGATCTCAACATGCGCCAAAGAAGGTGGATGCAGACCCTACAGGAATTTGATTTTGAAATCAAGTACCGCCCAGGCAAAGAAAATGTGGTAGCAAATGCCCTCAGCAAAAAAGCCTCCTTGCTTGCAATCACAGTGGTGTCAAATCCATTGATTAATGAAGCAAGAGAGAAGATCATGCAAGATAGATTCTTTTGCCCTATTGCTACCCTACTTATGCAAGAAAGCAAAACTCCTCAGGAGTTGAACCGAGTTCAAGGGTATAGCCTAGATGAAGGAATTATGTATTATAATAGCAGGCTATGCATTCCTAATGATGAGGGAACTAAGGGTCAAATTCTGAATGAAGCCCATGATAGCCTTACAACAGGACATCCAAGTTTCATCAAGACCCACATGTCTATAAAGAAAAGATTCTTTTGGCCTGGACTAAAAAAGAATGTACTTAATCTTGTACGTCAATGCCTGATATGTCAGAAAGTCAAAGCCGAGAGAGTAAAAATGCCTGGGAAGTTATATCCCCCACTGCGTAACGAATTCTCGGGTGCTAGCAGCGGGAGTAGCACTTCTTGAGCGGGGCAGGGTCCCTCACTCGGGGCCTTGCCCATGTATATCCGGACAAGAGACTAATCCCTCGGTTCTTCCAAAACTGAACCCGAAAAAACTTTCCTCGCCCGGAAAGCACGGGTGATTCCTCCAGGATATTTTTACTCTAACGTAGTCAAGAGCCTTAACTAACAGAACTGATCTGACCAAACCCGTAAGTCCCATAGTCAGATCAAGGAAAAGACTTGCACTTGGATCATAGAGACCAACGCTTTTTTCCTCATTGAGAGGCACAGCCGTTGATTCTTTTCCATAGAACAATTTTTATCCGAGATTTACTTCATCTATCGTACCATAACAGAATTGAGTCTCGTATTAGGGATCCATTAGTCCAGCCTAACCCCATCCAGTCCCATGGGTTAGCCAACCGCCCAACCACTGTAGTGATGGGATCCATTTAAGTATTTGGTTAGGTTTTGTCCCGGGTACCAGGGAGGAAAAGAGTTCCCAGGCCCCCTAGCCGGATATTCATGCAAACTTAAAACTAGTCACACCACTTACACACCCAATATGAAATTATCTTTTTCACAGATTCAACTGTCTTTAAAATAATCTTTTAATGAAACTATAGTATCACTAATCATAATCCTCCAAAAATTAATTCAATTGTCTTTAAAATAATCTTTTAATGAAACTATAGTATCACTAATCATAATCCTCCAAAATTAATTCGGTTGAATGCTAATTTCTAATTTTTCCTTCATCGATGTACCGATGGCATCATTGGTAACCAGAACACTCACCACCTGTCCACTCAGTGGCCTTTTCGATAGTTCCTAGCTCATAGTACCCGGCAATATATTCACTTATAAAAATCAAAATGGAATCTCCATTGAAGATGAGCAAGATCAACCAACAGATCCATATAAAAGAGCCATGGGCTCATCTGTTGAGGACCAGCAAGGTCAATCAACCAGATCCATGCCCGAATTCAGAAAACAACTCTTACTCCTTGTTCCAATATCTTCCACGACGTACGTGTGGGTATCTTCGGCGACCCAAAGTCTGAGCACCGTATGGTCAGCACCCTCCAGGATCCTTCTCGCAGGTCACCTAGCGCTTCACTCATAGGCCGCTTGCTTAGTCCCTCATCCACCGTACCGGAAGCTCACCATCGAACCGAGGTTGGTCAAGACATCGGCGGTCGACCTTGCTACGCGAGACGTCCACCGTTGACTCTCCACAGCTGTTGCAACTTTATCAATTAGGTCTCCATGACCTCATTCACAAGACGGTCAAAATGCTTCCCCAGTATTATTGACATAAAACAGTCATTTAAAAACAGGTCATAAATACAGTTTCTATAACGAACTCTCATCTTTCCACATTGTTCCACATTAATCCTCATTTATTTCATATGTATTCCCATTCTCATCACATCATTTTCCATCTCATCACATCTTTCCTCATTTATCTGCATCAGACCTCGTCCACTTGTATCTACCCATATCCACATTAATCCTCATTTATTTCATATGTATTCCCATTCTCATCACATCATTTTCCATCTCATCACATCTTTCCTCATTTATCCGCATCAGATCTGGTCCACTTGTATCTACCCATATCCACATTAATCCTCATTTATTTCATATATATTCCCATTCTCATCACATCATTTTCCATCTCATCACATCTTTCCTCATTTATCCGCATCATCAGATCTGGTCCACTCGTATCTACCCATATCCACATCTCATCACATCTTTCCTCATTTATCCGCATAAGATCTTGTCCACTCGTATCTACCCATATCCACATCTCATCACATCATATTCATTCACATCCATCACATTCATTCTCATCACCATCCCATCACATACATTCTATCCGGATTATATCACATCACTTCTATCCACATCATATCTCATTCATACACATCTCATCTCATTCATCCACATCCATGTCAACACCCTTTAGGATCCTTCGTAGGTCACCTAGCGCTTCACTCATAGGCCGCTTCCTTACTCCCTCATCCACCGTACCGGAAGCTCACCATTTAAATCGAGGCCTCGGTCGACCTTGCTACGCGAGACTATGCGAGACGTCCACCGTTGACTCTCCGTCAGTTGTTGCAACTTTATCAGTTAGGTCTCCACGACCTCATTCACAAGACGGTTAAAACAGTCATTTAAAAACAGGTCATAAATACAGTTTCTATAACGAACTCTCGTCTTTCCACATTGTTCCACATCAATCCTCATTTATTTCACATGTATTCCCATTCTCATCACATCATTTTCCATCTCATCACATGTTTCCTCATTTATCCGCATCAGATCTCGTCCACTCGTATCTACCCATATCCACATCTCATCACATCATATTCATTCACATCCATCACATTCATTCATTCATATCCATCACATTCATTCTCATCACCATTCCATCACATACATTCTATCCACATTATATCACATCACTTCTATCCACATCATATCTCATTCATACACATCTCATCTCATTCATCCACATCCATCCAATTGTTCACATGTACGACTACCCACATCTATCCATACATTCATATCTATCACTTCACATCCACATATATTCCTGTCACATCACATCTCTTTACATCACATCACATTCTTTCACATACACATCCACATCCATTCTTTCACATACACATTCACATCCATTCTTCACATACATATCCATATCCATTCTTCACATACACATTCACATCCATTCTTCACATACACATTCACATCCATCCATTCATTCACATCTATCTGATTCACATCACATCTCATCACATCTATTCACATCACATTACATCCATCCATTCATTCACATCTATCTGATTCACATCGCATCTCATCACATCTATTCACATCACATCCCATCCATCCATTCATTCACATCTATCTGATTCACATCGCATCTCATCACATCTATACACATCTATACACATCACATCTCATCCATCCATTCATTCACATCTATCTGATTCACATCGCATCTCATCACATCTATTCACATCACATCCCATTTCTATGCAAGTTTTCAGTTTGATTTTCTTTTGAATACAAGGAATATTTCTTGAATCAGTATCCCCAAAACTTCTTGATCGGAATTTTGAATTTCATACCAAAATTCCTCGAATTCTATAACCTTGATCCACAGATCAATTCGAAGGGTCTTAAACTTAGTTTTAGATTTAGCGGGAGTTTTGAGTGTATTTTTAAAAACTGGTCACACCTTCTTTCCTCGAAACTGACGAAAGAGTTTGTCTTGGTCATAGTCTGATTCAAGGTTCGAGTCGGATAAGATTTTTCCTGAACTATCTTTCTCGACGAAAAGGTTTGGTAATTCAGTTACTATTTTATTGAATTTCTTTCTTTGAATATTCACTTAACTGATTTCTAAAATAGTTACGAATTCCAATGAGGAATAAATTAATCATTTATTTGAATATTTTGATCTCCATAGATTTCTTGAATTTTCTTTTTACAATCCGTGTGAATATAAAACGATAGAAATTTCTTTCTTAGAGTATTTAACTATTCATTTATCAAATACTCATAGAATTTAAACATGGAATTTAAGAGAATTCTAATTTTGATATAAAAATTCTTTATGCATCTATTCATGCATAAAAATCAACTTCAATGGGAATAACACTTTTATAAAAAAATCCTTTTATGCATCTATTTATGCATAAAATCAAATTTAATAGGAATAATACTTTTAAAATCAAAAGAATTTCTTTATGCATCTACTTATGCATAAAAATTAATTTTTATAAGAATAACGCTTTTATAAATTAAAAAAATCCTTTATGCATCTTTTTGTGCATAAAAATCAAATTTAATGAGAATAACACTTTTGTAATAAAAAAAATTCCTTTATGCATCTTTCTATGCATAGAAATCAAATTTAATAAGAATAACACTTTTGTAATAAATAAATTTCTTTATGCATAGAAATCAAATTTAAAAAGAATAACACTTTTGTAATAAAAAAATTTCCTTTATGCATCTTTCTATGCATAGAAATTAAATTTAATAAGACTAACACTTTTATATAAAAAATTCCTTTATGCATCTTTCTATGCATAAAAATCAATTTTAATAAGAAGAACACTTTTGTAATTAAAAAATTTCCTTTATGCATCTTTCTATGCATAGAAATCAAATTTAATAAGAATAACACTTTTATAATAAAAAAATTCCATTATGCATCTTTCTATGCATAGAAATCAAATTTAATAAGAATAACACTTTTATAATAAAAAATTTCTTTAGGCATCTTTCTATGCATAGAAATAAAATTTAATAAGGATAACACTTTTATAATAATAAAAGTTCCATTATGCATCTTTCTATGCATAGAAATCAAATTTAATAAGAATAACACTTTTGTAATAAAAAAATTCCTTTATGCATCTTTCTATGCATAGAAATCAAATTTAATAATTAATATCAGTGATATCCATTCATATTCATAGATGAATATGTACATGGAGTAATCAGAATATTTCTTTTAGATGCAAAAATGGTGAGAATTTCTCTTTTGGAATAACATAAAAACATTCTTTTTTCACAAAATTCTGAAAAATTTTGCCATAACCTCCTTTGTATGGGTGACCATTTCTCATTTTTATCTTTCGTTATTTAACTTAATTAACCCAAATTAGAATTATAGAACTCTAATCTACACAATTTTCTAAATTCAAGAGAGTAAACAATAAGAAGAGTTTAATTAATCACTCAGTTAATCTTTCTAGGATTGAGAAATGTTGGAATGTAAAGAAGAGAAGGGGGTGGCCTTTTTATCAAAGGCATAGCATTTGAATTTAATTCAAACATTTGCAAAACATAAAAATCAAGAAAACCATAGATTTTTCATTAAACAAAGTAAGAAAACTAGCTTACATGGAGCTTGTAAGCTCTCCTTTGGCTTGAGGGATTGAGGGTTCTACTATTGTTTGAAGCAATAGTGGCCACCAATTCACTTTGGAGAGGATTAGGCCAAAAACAATTGAATTATTAAAAAATTCAATGTAGATGGCTCTGGACAGGAGTAGAGTAACAGTGCATAAATACGATTAAGCTTTTACAAAGGGGGAGGCTTCTATTTATAGGAAAAAGTGAGCCTTTAACCAAGCAAAGTGATTCTAGAATTTTCCAGATCAGTTTGGTCATTTTTTGACCATTTTTGGGTTAGTTCAGCTTACTTTTTGGATCTAGTTTTGAAATAGGAGAGAGGAGAGATGAAAATATCTCATTTTATTGATTAAAAATTGGGGGTAATGATGAGAAAAAGGCGCCTACTTCATGAGGGGAGATCCCCGCACACCGAGGTGTCAAAATTCAGTTTTTTAATTCTTTTCTTTGGTTCTTAGTCCACTCTTCATCTTATGTGAGCATTTACTCATTTTTGGGGGGTTTTTCTTTTATTCTTCAATTTATCTCCTCGCTACATTTGGATTAATCTTATTGGTCCATAGGAACCTTAATTGGACCATAATCCAAAATTTTTTGAAAATCTGGACCATTAGGCTAAGGTCCTTTTATACCTATTTTCAATTAATTCCAATTGCACATTGGAAAGTTCTTTTTGAATTTCTGTTTCAGGGGAAACCATTTTAGACACTAGGAGGATTTTTATATCCAAAAATATCTCAATTTTGAATTACCTCTCTCTAGATATTTTCTCTCTCCAGGCCAAAACAGGGTAAAACAAGATCTTTCTTTTATTTCAGAGAGGGAAATAATTATAAGATCAGAAGGGGAGGTTCTTACACCTGCACACCTCAAAAGCTGGAGGGAGGAATCTTACATCCTACCCCACTTAAAAAACGCGAGATGTCCTCATCTCGCAAACTAGAGGACAACTCTTTCCCTTAAGATCCAACTGATTCTGGGGTTCCTTATAGTCTGGTAAACCCAATAGAATCTTGGGATAAAGATCCCTTATATAGAACTCATCATCAGATAACAATTCATTCATATCCTTAACACAATAATGGTCCATTAGACCGAAATTTCCATCTAAACATTCCTCCATGGGAATTTCAATTATACAGGTTTTTAATTTGTCATCCCTTAACTTGATCCACTGGGTCAAGTGTTAATAGTGGCAATCTGTCAGCACAATCCACTAATCTCATAGTGATTTGCTGAAGTCATTATCGTCATTCCAGTTACGAACATCATCACAGGGACTCGTCCCATTCATCCTCATTGTGGTTTTGCTCAGCTTATCACTTTTCAACCAAAATTCAGGAATTATCATTTTTCAATCAGAATCCAAATCAACTCATCAGTTCTCAACCAGAATTTTAAAATCATATCAACCACATTCGAATTCATCATCTGGAATGCATTTTTGCTTATAATTTCAAGTCTTAGATTTACTCGTATATATTGCCAGTAAAGAGCTACAGTTATACCCTCGGTATGTACGGGTAGTCACGATCCTTGGAATTTTAAGGTAAATACCATCATGTCTAAGCCTCAAGCAAGTCAGGGATTCCATACAATTGCGGTACTTCCATTTGAAGACCTAATTACCTATTTATGAATCTTCATTCTGAATATTAAATTGTATGAATTTCATCACACAATTACAACCTTTTACTGCTACTTCATAAATTTTTGACATTTTTGGTTTCTCGGTTGATCCACTTTAGCCAATTTGCTCTGATACCAGCTGAAAGATCCCTGTACCCACCGCGGAACGAATTCTGGGGTGCTAGCAGCGGGAGTAGCACTTCTTGCGCGGGGTAGGGTCCCTCACTCAAGGCCTCACCCACGCATATCCGGACAAGAGACTAATCCCTCGGTTCTTCCAAAACCGAACGCGAAAAAACTTCCCTTGCCTAGAAAGCACGGGCGATTCCTCTAGGATATTTTTACTCTAACGTAGTCAAGAGCCTTAACTAACAGAACGGATCTGACCAAACCCGTAAGTCCCATAGTCAGATCAAGGAAAAGACTTGCACTTGGATCATAGAGACCAACGCTTTTTTTCTCATTGAGAGGCACAGCCGTTGATTCTTTTCCATAGAACAATTTTTATCCGGGATTTACTTCATCTATCGTACCATAACAGAATTGAGTCTCATATTAGGGATCCATCAGTCCAGCCTATAGTCCCGTGGTGGGTACCATTGTAGTGATGGGATCCATTTAAGAATTTGGTTAGGTTTTATCCTAGGTACCAGGGAAAAGAGTTCCCAGGCCCCCTAGCCGGATATTCATGCAAACTTAAAACTAGTCACACCACTTACACACCCAATATGAAATTACCTTTTTCACAGATTTAGCTGTGAAATTGCCTTTTTCACAGATTTAGCTATCTTTAAAACAATCTTTTAATGAAACTATAGTATCACTGATCATAATCCTCCAAAATTAATCTCGATGAATGCTAAATTCTAATTTTTCCTTCATCGGTGTACCTATGGCATCATTGGTAACCAAAACACTCACCACCTGTCCACTCAGGGGCCTTTTCGATAGTTCCTAGCTCATAGTACGCGGTAATATATTCACTTATAAAAATCAAAATGGAATCTCCGTTTAAGATCAGCAAGATCAACCAACAGATCCATATAAAAGAGCCATGGGCTCATCCGTTGAGGAGGACCAGCAAGGTTAATCAACCAGATCCATGCCCGAATTCAGAAAAGAACTCTTACTCCTTGTTCCAATATCTTTCACGCCGTACGTGTGGGTATCTTCAGTAACCCAGAGCCCGAGCATCGTATGGTCAGCACCCTCTAGGATCCTTCGCAGGTCACCTAGCGCTTCACTCATAGCCACTTCCTTAGTCCCTCATCCACTGTACCGGAAGCTCACCATTTAAATCAAACTGAGGCTGGTCAAGACCTCAGTCGACCTTGCTACGCAAGATATCCATGTTGACTCTCCGTCCTCAGCAGTTGCAACTTTATCAGTTAGGTCTCCACAACCTCATTCACAAGACGGTCAAAATGCTTCCCCAGCATTATTGACATAAAACAGTCATTTAAAAACAGGTCATAAATATAGTTTCTATAATGAACTCTCGTCTTTCCACATTGTTCCACATCAATCCTCATTTATTTCATATGTATTCCCATTCTCATCACATCATTTTCCATCTCATCACATCTTTCCTCATTTATCCACATCAGATCTCATCCACTCGTATCTACCCATATCCACATCTCATCACATCATATTCATTCACATCCATCACATTCATTCATTCATTCATATCCATCACATTCATTCATTCATTCATATCCATCACATTCATTCTCATCACCATCCCATCACATACATTCTATCCACATTATATCACATCACTTCTATCCACATCATATCTCATTCATACATATCTCATCTCATTCATCCACATCCATCCAATCGTTCACATGTACGACTACCCACATCTATCCATACATTCATATCTATCACTTCACATCCACATATATTCATGTCACATCACATCTCTTTACATCACATCACATTCTTTCACATACACATCCACATCCATTATTTCACATACATCCACATCCACATCCACATCCATTCTTTCACATACACATCCACATCCATTCTTTCACATACACATTCCATCCATTCTTCACATACACATTCACATTCATTCTTCATATACACATTCACATCCATCCATTCATTCACATCTATCTTATTCACATCACATCTCATCACACATCTATTACATCCATCCATTCATTCACATCTATCTGATTCACATCGCATCTCATCACATCTATTCACATCACATCCCATCCATCCATTCATTCACATCTATCTGATTCACATCGCATCTCATCATATCTATTTACATCAAATCTCATCCATCCATTCATTCACATCTATCTGATTCACATCGCATCTCATGACATCTATTCACATCACATCTAGTCACATCACATCCCATTTCTATGCAACTTTTCAGTTTAATTTTCTTTTGAATACAAGGAATATTTCTTGAATCAGTATCCCCAAAACTTTTTGATCGAAATTCTGAATTTCATACCAGAATTCCTTGAATTCTATAACCTTGATCCACAGATCAATTCCAAGGGTCTCAAACTTAGTTTCAGATTTGGCAGGAGTTCTCAGTGTATTTTTCTAAAACTGGTCACACCTTCTTTCCTCGAAACTGACAAAAGAGTTTGGTCTTGGTCATAGTCTGATTTAAGGTTCAAGTCGGATAAGATTTTTCCTGAACTATCTTTCTCAAAAAGGTTTGGTAATTCAGTTACTATTTTATTGAATTTCTTTCTTTGAATATTTACTTAACTAATTTCTAAAATAGTTACGAATTCCAATGAGGAATAAATTAATCACTTATCTGAACATTTTGATCTCGATAGATTTCTTGAATTTTCTTTTTACAATCCGTGTGAATATAAAACGATAGAAATTTCTCTCTTAGAGTATTTAACTATTCATTTATCAAATACTCATAGAATTTAAATATGGAATTTAATAGAATTCTAATTTTGATATAAAATTTCTTTATGCATCTGTTTATGCATAAAAATCAACTTCAATGGGAATAACACTTTTATAAAAAAATCCTTTTATGTATCTATTTATGCATAAAATCAAATTTAATAGGAATAACACTTTTAAAATAAAATAAAAAATTATGCATCTATTTATGCATAAAAATCATTTTTTAAAAGAATAATGCTTTTATAATTAAAAAAATCCTTTATGAATCTTTCTATGCATAAAAATCAAATTTAATAAGAATAACACTTTTATAATTAAAAAAATTTCTTTATGCATCTTTCTATGCATAAAAATCAAATTTAATAAGAATAACACTTTTGTAATAAAAAAAAATCCTTTATGCATCTTTCTATGCATAGAAATCAAATTTAATAAGAATAACACTTTTGTAATAAAAAAAATTTCTTTATGCATCTTTCTATGCATAAAAATCAAATTTAATAAGAATAACACTTTTATAATAAAAAATTCCTTTATGCATCTTTTTATGCATAGAAATCAATTTTAATAATAATAACACTTTTGTAATAAAAAAAACTCCTTTGTTTATCTTTCTATGCATAGAAATCAAATTTAATAAGAATAACACTTTTATATTAAAAAAATTCCATTATGCATCTTTTTATGCATAGAAATCAATTTTAATAGGAATAACACTTTTGTAATAAAAAAATTCCTTTATGCATCTTTCTATGCATAGAAATCAAATTTAATAAGAATAACACTTTTATAATAAAAAAATTTCCATTATGCATCTTTCTATGCATAGAATGTAAATTTAATAAGAATAACACTTTTGTAATTAAAAAAAAGCCTTTATGCATCTTTCTATGCATAGAAATCAAATTTAATAAGAATAACACTTTTATAATAAAAAATTCCTTTATGCATCTTTCTATGCATAGAAATCAAATTTAATAAGAATAACACTATTATAATAAAAATAATTCCATTATGCATCTTTATATGCATAGAAATCAAATTTAATAAGAATAACACTTTTGTAATAAAAAAAATTCCTTTATGCATCTTTCTATGTATAGAAATCAAATTTAATAAGAATAACACTTTTATAATAAAAAATTTCTTTAGGCATCTTTCTATGCATAGAAATTAAATTTAATAAGAATAACACTTTTATAATAATAAAAGTTCCATTATGCATCTTTCTATGCATAGAAATCAAATTTAATAAGAATAACACTTTTGTAATAAAAAAATTCCTTTATGCATCTTTCTATGCATAGAAATCAAATTTAATAATTAATATCAGTGATATCCATTCATATTCATAGATGAATATGTACATGGAGTAATCAGAATATTTCTTTTAGATGCAAAAATGGTGAGAATTTCTCTTTTGGAATAACATAAAAACAAACTTTCTTTTCCACACCTGAAAAATTTTGCCATAACCTCCTTTGTATGGCTGACCATTTCTCATTTTTATCTTTCGTTATTTAACTTAATTAACCCAAATTAGAATTATAGAACTCTAATCTACACAATTTTCTAAATTCAAGAGAGTAAACAATAAGAAGAGTTTAATTAATCACTCAGTTAATCTTTCTAGGATTGAGAAAGGTTGGAATGTAAAGAAGAGAAGGGGGTGGCCTTTTTATCAAAGGCATAGCATTTGAATTTAATTCAAACATTTGCAAAACATAAAAATCAAGAAAACCATAGATTTTTCATTAAACAAAGTAAGAAAATCAGCTTACATGGAGCTTGTAAGCTCTCCTTTGGCTTGAGGGATTGAGGGTTCTACTATTGTTTGAAGCAATAGTGGCCACCAATTCACTTTGGAGAGGATTAGGCCAAAAACAATTGAATTATTAAAAAATTCAATGTAGATGGCTCAGGACAGGAGCAAAGTAACAGTGCATAAACACCATTAAGCTTTTACAAAGGGGGAGGCTTCTAATTATAGGAAAAAGTGAGCCTCTAACCAAGCAAACTGATTCTAGAATTTTTCAGATCAGTTTGGTCAATTTTTGGGTCAGTTCCGCTTACTTTTTGGATCTAGTTTTGAAATAGGAGAGAGGAGAGATGAAAATATCTCATTTTATTGATTGAAAATTGGAGGTAATGATGAGAAAAAGGCACCTACTTCATGAGGGGAGATCCCCACACTGAGGTGTCAAAATTCGGTCTTTTAATTCTTTTCTTTGGTCCTTAGTCCACTCTTCATCTTATGTGAGCATTTACTCATTTTTGGGAGGTTTTTCTTTTATTCTTCAATTTATCTCCTCGCTACATTTGGATTAATCTTATTGGTCCATAGGAACCTTAATTGGACCATAAGAACCTTAATTGGTCCATAGGATTCTTAATTGGACCATAATCCAAAAATTTCTGAAAATTTGGACCCTTAGGCTAAGGTCCTTCTATACCTATTTTCAATTAATTCCAATTGCACATTGAAAAGTTTTTTTTGAATTTCCATTTCAAGGGCAACCATTTTAGACACTAGGAGGATTTTTATATCAAAAAATATCTCAATTTTGAATTACCTCTCTCTAGATATTTTCTCTCTCCATGCCAAAACAGGGTAAAACAAGATCTTTCTTTTATTTCAGAGAGGGGAATAATTATAAGATCACAAGGGGAGGTTCTTACACCTGCACACCTCAAAAGCTGGAGGGAAGAATCTTACATCCTACCCCACTTAAAAAACGCGAGATGTCCTCATCTCGCAAACTAGAGGACAACTCTTTTCCTTAAGATCTAACTGATTCTAGGGTTCCTTATAGTCTGGTGAACCCAACAGAATCCTGGGATAAAGATCCCTTATATAGAACTCATCATCAGATAACAATTCATTCATATCCTTAACACAATAATAGTCCATTAGACCAAAATTTCCATCTGAACATTCCTCCATGGGAATTTCAATTATACAGGTTTTTAATGTCATCCCTTAACTTGATCCACTGGATCAAGTATTAATAGTGGCAATATGTCAGCACAATCCACTAATCTCATAGTGATTTGCTGAAGTCATTATCATAGTTACGAACATCATCACACACAGGGACTCGTCCCATTCATCCTCATTGTGGTTTTGCTCAGCTTATCACTTTTCAACCAAAATTCAAGAATCATCAATTTTCAAACACAATTCAAATCAACTCATCAGTCCTCAACCAAAATTTTAAAATCATATCAACCACATTCGAATTCATCATTTGGATAATATTTTCGCTTATAATTTCAAGTCTTAGATTTACTCGTATATACTGCCAGTAAAGAGCTGCAGTTATACCCTTGTACGGGTAGTCATGGTCCTTGAAATTTTAAGGTAAATACCATCATGTCTAGGCCTCAAGCAAGTCAGGGATTCCATACAATTGCAGTACTTCCATTTGAAGACCCAATTACCTATTTATAAAGCTTCATTTTGAATAATCAATTTGTATGAATTCATCACACAATTATAACCTTTTACTGCTACTTCTAAATTTTTGACATTTCTGGTTTCTTGATTGATCCACTTTAGCCAATTTGCTTTGATACCAGCTGAGGGATCCCTGTACCCACCACGTAATGAATTCTGGGGTACTAGCAGTGAGAGTAGCACTTCTTGTGCGGGGTAGGGTCCCTCACTCAAGGCCTCACCCACGTATATCCGGACAAGAGACTAATCCCTCACTTCTTCCAAAATCGAACCCGGAAAAACTTCCCTCGCCCAGAAAGCACGGGCGATTCCTCCATGATCCTTTTACTCTAATGTAGTCAAGAGCCTTAACTAACAAAACTTATCTGACCAAACCCGTAAGTCCCATAGTCAGATCAAGGAAAAGACTTGCACTTGGATCATAGAGACCAACGCTTTTTTCCTCATTGAGAGGCACAGCCATTGATTCTTTTCCATAGAACAATTTTTATCCGGGATTAACTTCATCTATCGTACTATAACAAAATTGAGTCTTATATTAGGGATCCATCAGTCCGGCCTAACCCCATCCAGTCCCGTGGGTTAGCCAACCGCCCCAACCATTGTAGTGATGGGATCCATTTAAGAATTTGGTTAGGTTTTGTCCCGGGTACCAGGGAAAAGAGTTCCTAGGCCCCCTAGCCAGATATTCATGCAAACTTAAAACTAGTCACACCACTTACACACCCAATATGAAATTGCCTTTTTCAAAAATTCAGCTGTCTTTAAAACAATCTTTTAATGAAACTGTAGTATCACTGATCATAATCCTCCAAAATTAATCCGGTTGAATGCTAATTTTTAATTTTTCCTTCATCGGTGTACCATAGCCTCATTGGTAACCAGAACACTCACCACCTGTCCACTCAGGGGCCTTTTCGATAGTTCCTAGCTCATAGTACCCGAAAATATATTCACTTATAAAAATCAAAATGGAATCTCCGTTGAAGATCAGCAACAAAATCAACCAACAGATCAACCAACAGATCAACAAGATCAGCAACAAGATCAACCAACAGATCCATATAAAAGAGCCATGGGCTCATCCGTTGAGGATCAGCAAGGTCAATCAACCAGATCCATGCCCGAATTTAGAAAACAACTCTTACTCCTTGTTCCAATATCTTCCACGATGTACGTGTGGTTATCTTTAGCGACCCAGAGCCCGAGCACCGTATAGTCAGCACCCTCTAGGACCCTTCGTATATGTCACCTAGCGCTTCACTCATAGGCCGCTTCCTTAGTCTCTCATCCACCGTACCGGAAGCTCACCATTTAAATTGGTCAAGACCTCGGCCGATCTTGCTACGCGAGACGTCCATCGTTGACTCTCCGTCAGCTCATGCAACTTTATTAGTTAGGTCTCCACGACCTCATTCACAAGACAGTCAAAATGCTTCCCCAACATTATTGACATAAAACAGTCATTTAAAAACAAGTCATAAATACAGTTTCTATAACGAACTCTCGTCTTTCCACATTGTTTGTAAGGTTCCTCTCTTCTAAAATGGGAGAAACACTTAAGATAGTCCACTAAGTCTTATCTTGGGAAAGATTTCCTATTCATCGATACCTTGACCCTATAGAGATTCAAGGATACGATTCATAGGTATGACCTAGTTCTATCCCGCAGGGGGAGCATGATTTTCTAAACATCAAATCACCCATAGGGCAATTGATCATAAATTGGGCAACTACTAGACTTGATTTCTAGAGACAACGCTTTTTTCCTCATCTTATGCAAGGCACAGCCGCCCCGCTGGCCTAGTCTTCTAGAATAGAGTTGCCCAAGAACCTAATTATCTAGCATAGGGCTTTCACTTAATCTGTTGGAAAGCTACCCGACTAATCGGGTCCACCCGTCCGTAGGATGGTGCCATCGGGGCATTCCATCCTCCCACTTTCCACCCTACTCACGCATCAATTTGTTTTCTAATTAATCCTACCACACTGTTTTGACATAAATAAACATATTCCTTAATTAAGGCCCTTTTCACAAGATTTGTTAAAACAGCCTTTTTACACAATGCAATCATGCCAAAGACAAGATATATTTATATAAAAAGTTTATACATGAGTCAATTCCATATAAGCCAAATTGGCTCTCTTATTCTTTTCTTTTATTTTGCCGATGATCTAGAATTCGATCTTCCAGCCTCTACATGCTGGGCAAAACCCTACGGGACCATACACCTCATCGTCGGCCGGCTGGCGACTCAAGCCGGCCTGTCGCCCTCTCAGGCTCCATCGCTCGATCCTCCCGCCCCTCAGAGGGATGTCTGCACACTAGGGTGGGCTTATTTACCGCACTAGCCTGGGCCCTCAGAACTAGGCAGCCTCATAATCTCTCGGCTCAATCGGCGATCCTTATTCTCCCAAAGGTATGAGGGATACCTTGGGTCATTCCCGGGCTTTGCTAATGACGCCGCCCGGCTACACAAGCACGGAACGGAGTTAGCGTTGAAGCCAAAAAAAATCTTGAATTTTAAAGATAACAACTTCAAAGTAATTTATTTAAATAGAGCATTCACAATTCGTGAAGATAACAATTTCAATGCAATTTATCGAATACAGCATCACATAATTCGCAACTTCATACAATTCGTGAAGATAACAATTTCAATGCAATTTATCGAATACAGCATCACATAATTTCAATGCAATTTATCGAATACAGCATCACATAATTCGCAACTTCATACAATTTTTATGTCGTCATTTTAAAAGGAAAAGATATCATTCATTAACACTAATTTAAGAAAAATCTCTTCTTTTAAAAATTTAACCAAGCTAACCTGGCCACCATTTCCTTGAGGAGCTTGAGAAGGGAGGGCTGGAGCCGCGTTGGGGGCATCTTCCCCCATCTCGTTGTTACGTGCTCCTCTTGAGGCGATATTTTGATGTCTCCGAGAAGAGGCCATCTTAGGCGTCGCCTTGTACAGCTCACGACTGCGATCGAAACGCTTCAGTCGGATCTGAATTCTGAGCTCGTTTGCTCACCGTATGAGCAAAAGAGTATGACGCACGAACCCTTGCTTTTTGCTTAAGGCAAAAAACCCTTATTAAAGTCTACGCAAATTGGGGGGGGGGATTGTGAGATGTCCTTAAGGCTAAAAACGTGGAGAGGGCTGTGAGGGGCTGCTGGAAACTGTGAGGGGCTGCTGTAAGTCTCTCCACAACACGGGGAGGGGAGAAGAGTTAAGGACACTGGCTCCTAGCAAGAGGGGGATGGAGGAAAATTGGCTTATCTGAAAAGAGGCAAATGAGGGGGTGTGAGAGGGGTGGCTGCAAGGGCGGGTGTACTGCAGCAAGTACGCTACACAGGGACGGACGGCGGTACAACAGGGCATACGCTACACAGAAATGCGTGCTGCCTATGCGGGGTTTTATATAGCTGAGGGGTATGGGTACGGGCGCTGCACAAAGCAAGGAAGAAAGGACGGTGTACCTTCAAAGGCTATGGATCAGTGGCCTACATGGGTCTAGGGGAAAGTACGGTGTCGGTTGTCCAGGAAAGGAGTGGTACGCATGTACCTTATCTGGTCTGGGGCAGCATGGGTGTCCACGTAGGGGTATGTGGGGACCATACAGTGGGCGACCGTCCTTTCGTTCTTGGGCGGCCATCGTACGGGCACCCTAGTAAGTGTGTACGGACCAAATTTTGGGGCGGGGTACCCAAATTTGGGACGCCTGCCTCGATTTGCGTGCCGGACTGCCTCGGGGGGTGATTTTTTTTTTTTTGGGTCCGGGAGGTTCTCCTGGTCGTAGAGATTCAGACCGTTCGTCACTCGGACGCCCGGTCGTGCATTTATTAAGGTTTAAAGGTCGTCGTTTTTTAACTAAAATGACTGAAATTTGCGTATAGGCTTGATCCGGTGTCCGTTTTGGATGCTGTAAAATCCTATATTAGGATAAAACCGCGCGTAGATTCCAAATTTGGGCTCAAAATTTGAAGATTCTAAGTAGAAATGACTCAAATAATAAAATCATTGATTTTTATACCTAAAAACTCATAAATTACATGGACATTTCTTTATTAGTGAAGATGGGTATGTTACATCCTTCCCCCCTTAAAGAAATCGAGATGTCCTCATCTCGTCATGAATTGGGGATAATCCTTTAAGAGTGTAGCTTCATCTTCCCAAGTTGCATCCTCTTCAGGGTAATCTTTCCACTGTACTAGATGTTCTACAAGAGTTCTATTTCGGAGTTGCCTCTCCCTAGAATCTATGATGCTACTGGGCTGTAATTCAAGGACTCCTTGAGTAGGGATTACAACTTGTTCATCATCAAGAATATGATCGAGACTGGGGACATATGGTTTTAACAAACTTACATGAAATACATTATGGACTTTGATATGGGCTGGGAGTTGGAGTTTATAGGCACTTTTACCTAGACACTTGATAACTGTATAGGGACCACAATACCTAGGACTAGCTTCTTATATTTCCCAAGTGATAGAGAACTTCGTTTGGGTCGCACTCATAGAAGAACTCTGTCTCCTTCCTTGAAGATCCTTTCAGACCTCTTGTTGTCAGCATAATGCTTTTGTCGATCTTGGGCAGCTTTAATATCCTTTTGGATTGCCTTGGTTTGTTCCTCCATCTCTTCGAGCATTTTCCTGGATGCCTCAACTCTTATGGTCGGATCAGAGAAATTTAGAGGAGACAAGCATTCTTTGTTGGAATTAGGGTTGCAGGAATGCACACACAACTTCAAGAAGATGAGGAAGCTTGAGCACAACACAGTAGTGTATTATGAGTGCCAAAAATGAAAGATAACAAGCCCTAGAAGATAATGGGCGTATATACAATGCACGGGGGAAAAAACCTCCTAGTGAGGGAAAAAGTGCCCCGGCGGTCCTAAGTGTGTTCACACACATCACTACTATAATATGGTAACAAATCCCCCCTGGAGTGATGCGGTGAACAAGAGCTAGCACTCATGTATAGGGAAGTGTCTAGCTATGTGGACGAATCCACAAAAGGGAGTAAGCCCAAAGCTTTGCGAAAAGCTTCGAACTTCTCACGAGGCAGAGCCTTTGTGAAAAGGTCTGCAAGGTTATCCTGTGTTGGCACATAAGCCAAACTGATCTCTCCTGCAGAGAGTCTCTCCCTGACATAATGGTAGTGCACCTCAATGTGCTTCGTACGAGCATGGAACACTGGGTTCCGCGCAACTGCCAATGCGCTCTGACTGTCAGTGAAGATGGTGGTGGCAGATGGCTGCCCAACACCCAAATCAGCCATAAGGCGTCTGAGCCACACACACTCAACCGTAGCTGTGAAAGCTGCCCTGTACTCAGCTTCACAACTAGAAGTGGCCACAGTAGGCTGCTTCTTGCTCAACCATGATATGCATGAGCTTCCAAGCATGAAGCAAAAACCACTCGTGGACACGCGTGTGTCATAACAACCAGCCCAGTCAGAATCTGAAAAAGCATGTAAATCTGGCGGCAATGATCCCCCCTTGGGATAAAACAACCCAAGATGCCGAGTACCACTCAAATAGCGAAAGATACGCTTCACTGCCTGCCAATGCTTAATGCCTGGGCTATGCATAAATCTGCTCACCTGTGAGACTGCAAACTGAATGTCTGGCCTCGTAATGCATACATAAATGAGGCAACCAACAGCTGTCTGATAGAGTGTGACATCAAAGTGATCTCCAGCATCATGAAGACTCAACTTCAAACCTGTCTCCATTGGAGTAGCAATAGGCTTGCAGTCTTCAAGGCCAAATCTCCGCAACAATGTTTCAATATACTTTGTCTGACACAAAGCAATACCTCCATCACACTGCTTAAATTGTATCCCCAAATAATGATGCAAATGCCCCAAATCTGACATCTCAAAAGAGGCATTCAAATCAGCCTTAAAATCAGCAATATGACTCTCATTTGGTCCTGTGAGCAGCATGTCATCGACATAGAGAGCAATGATTAGATGTACACCATCCACACGTTTAACATACAAAGTGCTTTCTGTTGGACTATTCTGAAACCCATGTGCAGTCAAATATGCATGTATTTTTTCATACCAAGCTCGTGGAGCTTGCTTTAAACCATATAAAGCCTTTTTTAACCTGCACACTTTGTTTTCCTGCCCTCTTTGAACAAAACCACGAGGCTGCGATACATACACCTCCTCATGCAAATCTCCATTTAAGAACGCAGTCTTTATGTCCAGCTGATGTACATTCCAACCATTATGAGCTGCTAATGCACAGATGCTACGAACAGTGGTCATACGACATGTGGGAGCAAAAGTCTCATCAAAATCAATGCCCTTCTCTTGAGCATAACCTTTTGCAACAAGCCTAGCCTTATGGCGATCCACTGTGCCATCAGGCTTACGCTTCAATTTGTATACCCACTTAGTGCCAATGGCCTTCTTGCCAGGGGGCAAGTCACATAAAGACCATGTACCATTCTTCATAATAGCATCGTATTCTGCTTGCATAGCAGCCATCCAATTTTCTGAACTTTGTGCCTCATCAAATGAAACAGGCTCACTTTCATCGCACATACTAGAAACAGCCAATGCATAACAATCTGACGCATAAGAGGCACCATGAGAGCCAGAACGAGTGCGACTAGACAAAGGGGCATCCAACTTGCTGTCACGCAAAGTCTGCACCAGCCATCTAGGCATATTCCTAGAGCCCTCAATCTCTTGTCTCTCATCCTCAAGTGCATCATGCACATCTGCATCAGATATAGGCTGATCTGTGCCATCATTTAAAACCTGCATAGGCTGAAAAACTGCCTCATGAGGTATTGCACTTGACTGTGCACCACTGAAAAGAGGCAACAATGTATCATAGACATCACGTGAGCTGATATCTGTCTCCTTAGTACATGAAACCAAGGGCTGAACTGCATCTTCCACAAATACGACATCACGGCTAACCAAAATGCGCTTTGTCTGTGGATGATACAAACGATAGCCTTTGCTCTCAGCACTATATCCAACAAAAATACATTTGACAGCTTTGTCATCCAATTTTCTGCGATGTTGCACAGGCACTAATGCATATGCCAGGCAACCAAAAACACGTAAATGGCCAACAGATGGCTTGCGGCCATGCCATGCCTCATATGGAGTGACAACCTGTAATGCTTTGGTGGGACACCTGTTTAGTACATAAGTGGCACACATGACAGCCTCAAGCCAAAAACCATGTGGTAGACTTTGACTCTTAACCATACATCTTGCCATTTCCATGAGAGACCTGTTTTTTCTCTCAGCCACACCATTTTGCTGTGGTGTATACGGCACTGTACATTGGTGTTTTATCCCACGCTCAGCCAGAAATGCATTAAATTCTGAAGACATATACTCCCCCCCTCGATCTGAACGGAGGGTGCCCATCTTACTTTCTGACACATTTTCAGCCATAACCAAAAACTGTTTGAAGCACAAAAACACTTCGGACTTTGCCTTCAAAGGATATACCCATGCATGCCTGGTAAAATCATCAATGAAAGTCACGAAGTAAAGGTAGTTTCCAAATGATGGAGTTTGCATGGGACCACAAACATCACTGTGAACAAGCTGCAATCTGCGTTCAGCTCTCACTGATCCATCTTTGGGAAAGGAAGCACGCTGCATTTTACCCAATATGCAGCCCTCACAAACATGCTTGACAGGTGCCTCAAGCTTAGGCAAAGAAGACACCATTTCAGATTTCTGCAGGCGCAGCAAACTTGCAAAATTCAGATGACCAAAACGTGCATGCCACAGTTTTGCATTTGAAATAGCCTGCGTATCCATAATAGCACATGCTGAATCCTCTACACATTTGCCATCCATATTGAGCTTATACAGCCCTCGACATAGTGAACCAGATGCTACAATGATGTCACCACAAGAGAGATCATGAACAGTACATCTGTCATCCACAAATTTTACAACCAAACCTGTTTTGGCAAATGCGGAGACTGACAGCAGATTCTTTTTGATCCCTGGCACATACAATGCATCAAAAAGTGTAAAGGTGTTGCCATTTGCAACATTCAGCACAATCTGTCCAACTCCTTTAACGGGATAAGAGGAGTTATTGGCACAAGTGACAGTATTCCCTGTGGGAGCAGACTCAAGGAAAGTGAATAAACTGCGCTGCGAGGTGATATGCTTAGTGGCACCACTGTCAAAGTACCATACATCTGAATCTACTGCAGACATACATGTGTCATGCAAAGATGGGTCATAACTGCACTGCGCATTGAATGCCCATTCTGTATCTAGCACAACATTAGCAGATTCATTGTTAGAAGGAGAGGCATCTGCAACAGCCATACCAGCCTCTTTCTTCTTAGCCTCTTTCGCAGCCAGCTTAGGACACGCTTTGATGACATGATCATTTCCCTTACAGTACTTGCAAAATGTCTTCTGTTTGTCACCCTTCTTCTCATCTTTGTCTTCCTTCTTTGGTTGCGCAGCATTTGCAGATTTCTGCTTACTAGAAGAAAAGCCAGCTTTACCTTTCCCGCTTCTCTGACTAGCACCGAAAGCTTGATCTGCGACACGCATACTATTCCTGTTTTGCCTTGACTGGTCTTCTTGCAGCAAAACAGAAACTAACTCCTCAAATGATAAGGCATTGGGATTGCCTTTCATCATCAAGCGAAGAGTGGAAGCAAAACCCTGATAAGAATCTGGTAGACCATTCAAAACAGTCTGCACAAGTGAACTGTCTGACAGGATTTCATCTGCAGAAATGAGCTGCTCTTTGAAATCCTTGATCTTTGTCAAAAAGCTATCCATAGAATCACCTTCGTTCATATGCTCATTCTCCAACTGTTTTCGGAGATAAGCAACACGAGCCTCATTTCTTGCCTGATACAATGTGGCAAGTACATCCCAAGCATCCTTAGAAGTCCTGCAGGAGCGAATATGTGGGATAATGGTACGTTTGACAGACAGCGCAATCAAGGCATGAGCCTGCGCATCTCTACCATCCCAACGAATCTGCTCTGCTGAAAGTGGTGGTTCCCGAACAGCTGCTACAGCACTTGTGCCTGCACCATCATCAACAGTACCTGTTTCTGATGTGTTTGCAGCATTTCCAGCCACAATAGGACGTGCATCAATACCCTGCACAATATTCCATAACCCCTTTGCTACCAATACATGTCGCATCATATATGCCCACAATGGATAGTTGGTGCCATCCAACTTATCCTCAGCAGCCAACATGCGGAATACATCATTGTTGTCAGCCATGGCCAATGACTGTACTACTAGATGTAAATGCTGTCTGCAAGAGGTAAACCTGTATAAAATCGACCTGTGCTATATAGCACAGCCCAAAACAGACGAATGGGCACCTGTCCTGCAGATTTTAATCTTGACAGAAAATCTGCACAGTAGGACGATTTTGCCTGCGCAGTACTTGGAATGCAAAAACGGAGGGCGAAATGACTTCAGATCAAAATTCTGAAACGTAGGAGCCCTACGGCCTTCCCACGGCATATACTAACCTGCAGACGCTCGTGAAACCTCGTTGCAATCGGAGGAGATGAAGCGGCAGGTGCCGGTGATGCTGCCCGGGAGGAGGAAGCCTGCTCTGATACCAATTGTTGGAATTAGGGTTGCAGGAATGCACACACAACTTCAAGAAGATGAGGAAGCTTGAGCACAACACAGTAGTGTATTATGAGTGCCAAAAATGAAAGATAACAAGCCCTGGAAGATAATGGGCGTATATACAATGCACGGGGGAAAAAACCTCCTAGTGAGGGAAAAAGTGCCCCGGCGGTCCTAAGTGTGTTCACACACATCACTACTATAATATGGTAACATTCTTGCCCATAGAGTGCTTTGAACGGTGACATTCCTATGCTTTGATGATAAGATGTATTGTAGGCAAATTCTACCAGAGGAAGGTATTGAATCCACCTTCTTGGTTCCCGTCCACAGTATGCTCTGAGAATGTCTTCAATTACTTGATTGACTCTCTCAGTCTGGCCATCGGTCTCTGGATGATAAGCTGTGCTAAAGCAAAGTTGAGTTCCCAGGGCGGCTTGAAATAAAGACTGCCAGAATTTTGAAGTGAAGTCAGAATCTCGATCACTTACTATCCTTTTTGGGAGACCATGAAGTTTGAGGACTTCCTTGATGAATATTCGAGCAACATCAGAAGCTTTGAAGGTCTTCTTTGCTGGTATAAGGTGAGCTACTTTGGTAAAAGTAAGTCCACTACTACCAAAATGGAGTCATATCCTCCTTGAACAGTGGGAAGACTTGTGACAAAATCCATACTAATGCACTCCCACTTCATTTGGGGAATATCTAAGGGTTGAAGTTTTCCAGGCATCTTGACTCTTTCAGCTTTGATCCTTTGGCATGAGAGACATTGCTTCAAGTACCGAAGGACATCATTTTTCAAGCCTGCCCAATGAAAGCTCCTTCTTACGGCATTTAATGTTTTTGCATAGCCTGGGTGTCCTGCAGAGCAGGGCTATCATGAGCTTCATGGAGGATTAGTTTCTTTAAAGCAGGATCCTTAGGGATACATAACCTGTGATTGAAGTAGAGGCTTTCTTCATGAGTGGAGTATCCCTTGATTAGATTCTTCTCTTTCTCTGAATGTCCCCCTTCTTCTACTAACTTTATCATCCTCTGATAATCTGGATCATGAGATGAGACTTCTTCCACCTTGACCAGTATGGGATTATTTGGCATTGAAATTGCACTAAAGAAAGATTTGCGGGTAAGTGCATCTGCTACCACATTATCTTTCCCAGGGCGGAATTTGATGTCGAAGTCATATTCTTGTAAAATTTCAATCCATCTCCTTTGCCGCATGTTGAGGTTAGGCTGGGTGAAGATCCACTTTAGACTTTTGTGGTCAGTTATTACAAGCTGGAACTTGCCCCCTAAGAGATAATGTCTCCATAATTTGAGGCAATGAACAACTGCTAAGAGCTCCAAATCATGGGTGGCATAATTTGCTTCATATTGCTTCAGCTTGTGGCGGGAAGTATAAGCGACTGGTCTTCCTTCTTGGCCTAAGACACCACCAGTGCTAGACTACTAGCATCGGTAACCACTTCAAATTCCTTGGAGAAATCAGGAAGCTTTAAGACTGGGCCAGAAGTAATAATGACCTTCAGCTGATCAAAGCTGTTTTGATGGATTGGCAGCCACACTATTTTGCAATCCTTCTTAAGAAGATCCGTCAAAGGTGCAGCTACCAAGGCATAATCTTTGATAAAAATCCTATACCAACCCGTGATTCCCAAAAACCCATGAACTTCACGAACTGATTTAGGGGGTGGCCATTCTAGAATATCCTTGACCTTGGCGGGGTCTACTGAGATGCTATCTTTGGAGACAATGAATCCAAGATACTCAATTTGATGAGTAAAGAAGGTACATTTGCTTTTCTTGGCATAGAGTTTGTGTCTGCGCAGCAATTGCAGAACTCTATGCACATGCTTCTCATGCCCTTCCATTGATTTGGAGTAGATTAAGATGTCATCAAAGAAAACAAGCACAAATTCATCCAAGTAAGGACGTAATATATCTTGCATTAGGCGGTTGAAGGTTGCAGGAGCATTGGTTAACCCGAATGACATTACGGTAAACTCATAGTGGCCATAACGGGTATTGAAGGCTGTTTTGGGTGTATTTGTTTGATCTGATAGTAACCAGACCTCAAATCTATTTTTGAGAAGACTTTGGCCCCATGAAGCCTGTCAAGAAGTTCGTCGATGCGAGGGATAGGATACTTATTCTTGACAGTGGCTTGATTTAGCCCTCGATAATCTATGTAGAGGCGGAGAGTCTCGTCCTTCTTTTTTTGGAAAAGAACAGGTGCTCCCCAAGGAGAGCTACTGGGGTATACAAATCCTTGTTCAATGAGTTGGGAAAGTTGCTCCTTAAGTTCAATGGCTTCAGGAAGGGACATTTTATAGGGAGTTTTTGAGACGGGTTGAGCTCCAGGGATCACCTCGATTTCATGGACGACTTCTTGAGGAGGCGGTAACCCTGTAAGCTCGTCAGGGAAGATGTCAGAGAATTCTTGGAGCCAAGAGGGTTCTGTCTCCATCCTAGGTTCAATGACTTTGTTGAGTTTGACTAAGAAAACTTGCTGACCCTTACGTGTTCCCTTGAGAAGATGTTTTGCCTTGACTAAGGCTAGATTTAGGTTTCCCTGTGATCCCCTGAACAGATATTACTTGGCCATGCTCATTTTCAAAAGTGATACTCCCCGGGTTACAATGAATGCTAGCTTTGTTTGCAATTAACCAATCCATCCCAAGGATTCCATCATAAATTCCTAATGGCAAGACTCTAAAGTGACCATGAGTTTGCTCATTACCCAGCTCAAAATCAAGGTTTCCTATAGAGTGGCGAGATACTACTTCTTTCCCACTGGCTAACTCTACAATCATTCTTCTAGCTGTTTTTTGACTCAAATTTAATTTTTGCAAGCACCTAGGAGAAAGGAATGAATGGGTACTGCCACAATCAATCAAAAGCTGAAATGGCTTACTGTGATGAGTGGCGGGGGTTTGGATTACAACAAATTGTTTATTCGGACCTTGGTGTTCTACTGCCGCATGGACGGTGGCGCGGCTCTTCTTCAGCCGTTTCCAAGGTCGGTTCTTCACTTATAACACAGGCAGTCCTAGCAACTGTTCCTCCGCAGCCTCTGCCACGGCCTGCCTCTTGCACCTTGGTGGATAGGGGTTCCACGGCCTTGATTTCCTCTGCTACCTTGGGGAAATGATGTTGCCATCTTGGGACAGTTGGCTCTAAAGTGTCCCGGCTCATTACACTCAAAACACAGAGGGCCTTCTCTGGAAGAAGCAGCATATGAGCGGGGGACAGAAGAGTTGCCTTGTCGCCCTCTGTTGTAGTAGGGAAAATTCTGTTGAGGTTTCTTGTAGGGTTGATCTTTAAGATTTGCCTCAGGGTAAGATCTCTTTTGATTCTTCGGTTTGTTAGCCTTCATTTCTTTCACAAGGGGCTTTGCTCGTATGAGAGCATCTTGTAATGTGCTTGGCCTCATTGCTTCAAGGCGGGAATCTAAGGGTTCATTTAGCCCTTGGCAGAAACGAGCCACTTGTTGGGAAGTAGTCATAGCTGGGGCATACTTCCAAAGGGTGATAAATTTGGAATAGTAGTCCTCAAGAGTTAAGCTGCACTGCCTAAGACTAAAAAACTCATTCATCTTTATGGATTCATGGGATGGGGGAAGATATGTTTCCTTCACTGCTTGCTTGATGTCTTCCCACACATTTGAGAATGCTCGGTGACTTCCTTGTCACGGCACCACTGTTTCCACCATAGTTTAGCATCTCCGATGAGGCGAAACCATGCGAGCATAGACTGATTTGCTACTCCAGTACCGACAGCAGAGAAATAATCGTCCATCGCCTCAATCCAGACTTCAGCATTCTTCTCAACCTTTGAACCTTCTCCTTTAAAGGAGGGAGGTTGCATTTGCTTGAGCAGGAGATTCTTCTCCTGGGTATCGGTGTAAAGCGCATTGGGAAGTGGAGGGTGGTCGTCCTGGCCATCATTATAAAAGCAATTTTAAGATTACAAGATTCATATTTGCACAACGCTTATTTTTGGAGAGTAAAACATTGAAATTATTTTATTTCCAAATATTTACAAGGACAAGTTTTATTACAAAGATATGAGACTAATATAATTAGTCTTATTTGACATCAAGGGAAATTCCTAGGCTTGACTATGACATAAGGGTAGAGCGGTCTACATAGGTGAAATATGGGGGTTCCGCTGTAGTTTCTAAAACTCTAAAACTTGATGGTAAGGGTGGTAAACTCTGGATTGGGGTAGATCCCAACACCGCTACTCTATCAGCAGGTAAGACCTGCATCACTTTGTCATACACCCAACGATCCTGAGGTATGCGAACCCCATCTATAGTCACAACGGTGTCGGCCCTGGGGTACCGACGAACCAAAATAAGCGGATCATCTTCAGCTTCTCAATCCAACGAATCCGCCTAAGGTCGGTGGTGAGGTTTCCAATTTGATCTGCTCGGATGAAGAAGTATCTTGGCCCACGACTCCAGAAATCTCTACCCCATCCTCTTTGAATACGAGAGAAATGAGGGAGGGATATCTTCTCTAATATCTGCACCATGGTGTCGCGGAACTCGAAATTCGAGGAGTGACTAGCAGTCTCGAAGATGTATTGGAAAACTAGAAACTTGGAGTAGGCATCTTCCTCTTCCTACAATCATTCACCTACAATCATTCAAACATCAATTCAACTTATTTGTTTTAGTAGGATGTTTTTACTAGTTAGCATTATGTTAGGTAAAACATTTATTACAAAACAGTCCTTAAATGGCAATTCCTAGGAGCTAAACTCGCTCTGATACCAATTGTAAGGTTCCTCTCTTCTAAAATGGGAGAAACACTACTAAGTCTTATCTTGGGAAAGATTTCCTATTCATCGACACGTTGACCCTGTAGAGATTCAAGGATACGATTCATAGGTATGACCTAGTTCTATCCTGCAGGGGGAGCGTGATTTTCTAAACATCAAATCACCCATAGGGCAATTGATCATAAATTGGGCAACTACTAGACTTGATTTCTAGAGACAACGCTTTTTTCCTCATCTTATGCAAGGCACAGCCGCTGGCCTAGTCTTCTAGAATAGAGTTGCCCAAGAACCTAATTATCTAGCGTAGGGCTTTCACTTAATCTGTTGGAAAGCTACCCGACTAATCGAGTCCACCCGTCCGTAGGATGGTGCCATCGGGGCATTCCATCCTCCCACTTTCCACCCTACTCACGAGGCTTGTCAAGACCTGGGCAGGTTTTTGCCATGCATGAGCCATCCTTTGAACACCCCCGCCAGTTAAAGATAACAACTTCAAAGCAATTTATTTAAATAGAGCATTCACAATTCGTGAAGATAACAATTTCAATGCAATTTATCGAATACAGCATCACATAATTCGCAACTTCATACAATTTTTATGTCATCATTTTAAAAGGAAAAGATACCATTCATTAACACTAATTTAAGGAAAATCTCTTCTTTTAAAAAATTAACCAAGCTAACCTGGCCACCATTTCCTTGAGGAGCTTGAGAAGGGAGGGCTGTGGGGGGCATCTTCCCCCATCTCGTTGTTACGTGTTCCTCTTGAGGTGATATTTTGACGTCTCTGAGAAGAGGCCATCTTAGGCGTCACCTTGTAGAGCTGCGATCGAAACGCTTTAGTCGGATCTGAATTCTGAGCTCGTTTGCTCACCGTATCAGCAAAAGAGTATGACGCACGAATCCTTGCTTAAGGCAAAAACTGTGAGGGGTTGCTGGAAACTGTGAGAGGCTGCTGTAAGTCTCTCCACACGGGGTGGGGGAGAAGAGTTAAGGACACTGGCTCCTAGCAAGAGGGGGATGGAGGAAAATTGGCTTATCTGAAAAGAGGCAAATGAGGGGGTGTGAGAGGGGTGGCTGCAAGGGCGGGTGTACTGCAGCAGCAAGTACGCTACACAGGGACGGACGACGGTACAACAGGGCATACGCTACACAGAAATGCGTACTGCTGCCTGTGGAGCACCCCGGGGGTTTATATAGCTGAGGGGTATAGGTACGGGCGCTGCACAAAGCAAGGACGAAAGGACGGTGTACCTTCAAAGGCTATGGATCAGTGGCCTGCATGGGTCTAGGGGAAAGGTACGGTGTCGGTTGTCCGGGAAAGGAGTGGTACGCATGTACCTTATCTGGTCTGGGACAACATGGGTGTCCACATAGAGGTACGTGGGGACCATACAGTGGGCGGTCGTCCTTTGGTTCTTGGGCGGCCATTGTACGGGCACCCTAGTAAGTGTGTACGGACCAAATTTTGGGACGGGGTACCCAAATTTGGGGCGCGCCGTCTCGATTTGCGTGCCGGACCGCCCCGAGGGCGAAATTTTTTTTTAATCCAGGAGGTTCTCCTGGTCATAGGGGTTCAAACCGTTCGTCAATCAGACGCCCGGTCGTGCATTTATTAAGGTTTAAAGGTCGTTCGTTTTTTAACTAAAATGACTGAAATTTGCGTATAGGCTTGATCCGGTGTCCGTTTTGGATGCTGTAAAATCCTATATTAGGGTAAAATCACACGCAGATTCCAAATTTGGGCTCAGAATTTGAAGATTCTAAGTAGAAATGACTCAAATAATAAAATCATTGATTTTTATACCATAAAAACTCATAATTACATGAACATTTCTTTATTAGTGAAGATGGGTATGTTACATTGTTCCACATTAATTCTCATTTATTTCATATGTATTCCCATTGTTATCACATCATTTTCCATCTCATCACATGTTTCCTCATTTATCTGCATCAGATCTCATCCACTCGTACCTACTACCCATATCCACATCTCATCACATCATATTTATTCACATCCATCACGCTCATTCATTCATTCACCACATTCATTCATCCATCCCACTCATTCATTCATATCCATCACATTCATTCTCATCACCATCCCATCGCATACATTCTATCCACATTATATCACATCACTTCTATCCACATCATATCTCATTCATACACATCTCATCTCATTCATCCACATCCATCCAATCGTTCACATGTACGACTATCCACATCTATCCATACATTCATATCTATCACTTCACATCCACATATATTCATGTCACATCACATCACATTCTTTCACATACACATCCACATCCATTCTTTCACATACATCCACATCCATTCTTCACATATACATTCACATCCATTCTTCACATACACATTCACATCCATCCACCACTAATTCACATCTATTTATTCACATCACATCTCATCACATCTATTCACATCACATTATATCCATCCATTCATTCACATCTATCTCATTCACATCGCATCTCATCACATCTATTCACATCACATCCCATCTATCCATTCATTCACATCTATCTGATTCACATCGCATCTCATCACATCTATTCACATCACATTCCATTTCTATGCAAGTTTTCAGTTTGATTTTCTTTTGAATACAAGGAATATTTCTTGAATCAGCATCCCCAAAACTTCTTGATCGAAATTATGAATTTCATACCAGAATTTCTCGAATTCTATAACCTTGATCCACAGATCAATTCGAAGGGTCTCAAACTTAGTTTTAGATTTGGCGAGAGTTTTGAGTGTATTTTTCTAAACTGGTTACACCTTCTTTCCTCGAAACTGACGAAAGAGTTTGGTCTTGGTCATAGTCTGATTCAAGGTTCGAGTCGGATAAGATTTTTCCAGAATTATCTTTCTCGAAAAGGTTTGGTAATTCACTTACTATTTTATTGAATTTCTTTCTTTGAATATTCACTTAACTGATTTTTAAAACAGTTACGAATTCCAATGAGAAATAAATTAATCATTTATCTGAATATTTTGATCTCGATAGATTTCTTGAATTTTCTTTTTACAATCCGTGTGAATATAAAACGATAGAAATTTCTCTCTTAGAGTATTTAACTATTCATTTATCAAATACTGATAGAATTTAAACATGGAATTTAAGAGAATTCTAATTTTGATATAAAAATTCTTTATGCATCTATTTATGCATAAAAATCAACTTCAATGGAAAAAACACTTTTATAAAAAAATCCTTTTATGCATAAAATCAAATTTAACAGGAATAACACTTTTAAAATAAAAAGAATTTCTTTATGCATCTATTTATGCATAAAAATTAAATTTTAAAAGAATAACGCTTTTATAATTTAAAAAATCCTTTATGCATCTTTCTATGCATAAAAATCAAATTTAATAAGAATAACACTTTTGTAATAAAAAAGTTTCCTTTATGCATCTTTCTATGCATAGAAATCAAAATTAATAAGAATAACACTTTTTTAATAGAAAATTCCTTTATGCATCTTTCTATGCATAGAAATCAATTTTAATAACAAGAACACTTTTGTAAGAAAAAAATTTCCTTTATTTATCTTTCTATGCATAGAAATCAAATTTAATTAGAATAAAACTTTTATAATTTAAAAAAAATCCATTATGCATCTTTCTATGCATAGAAATCAATTTTAATAAGAATAACACTTTTGTAATAAAAAATTCCTTTTATGCATCTTTCTATGCATAGAAATCAAATTTAATAAGAATAACACTTATAACAAAAAACTCCATTATGCATCTTTCTATGCATAGAAATCAAATTTAATAAGAATAACACTTTTGTAATTAAAAAAAATTCCTTTATGCATCTTTCTATGCATAGAAATCAAATTTAATAAGAATAACACTTTTATAATAAGAATAATTCCATTATGCATCTTTCTATGCATAGAATCAAATTTAATAAGAATAATACTTTTGTAATAAAAAAATACCTTTATGCATCTTTCTATGCATAGAAATCAAATTTAATAAGAATAACACTTTTATAATAAAAAATTCCTTTAGGCATCTTTCTATGCATAGAAATCAAATTTAATAAGAATAACACTTTTATAATAATAAAAGTTCCATTATGCATCTTTCTATGCATAGAAATCAAATTTATAAGAATAACACTTTTATATTAAAAAAATCCTTTATGCATCTTTCTATGCATAGAAATCAAATTTAATAATTAATATGATATCCATGCATATTCATAGATGAATATGTACATGGAGTAATCAGAATATTTCTTTTAGATGCAAAAATGGTGGGAATTTCTCTTTTGGAATAACATAAAAACAAACTTTCTTTTTCACAAAATTCTGGAAAATTTTGCCATAACCTCCTTTGTATGGCTGACCATTTCTCATTTTTATCTTTCTTTATTTAACTTAATTAACCCAAATTAGAATTATAGAACTCTAATCTACACAATTTTCTAAATTTAAGAGAGTAAACAATAAGAAGAGTTTAATTAATCACTCAGTTAATCTTTCTAGGATTGAGAAAGGTTGGAATGTAAAGAAGAGAAGGGGGTGGCCTTTTTATCAAAGGCATAGCATTTGAATTTAATTCAAACATTTGCAAAACATAAAAATCAAGAAAACCATAGATTTTTTATTAAACAAAGTAAGAAAATTAGCTTACATGGAGCTTGTAAGCTCTCCTTTGGCTTGAGGGATTGAGGGTTCTACTATTGTTTGAAGCAATAGTGGCCACCAATTCACTTTGGAGAGGATTAGGCAAAAAACAATTGAATTATTAAAAAATTCAATGTAGATGGCTTAGGACAGGAGCAGAGTAATAGTGCATAAACACCATTAAGCTTTTACAAAGGGGGAGGCTTCTATTTATAGGAAAAGGTGAGCCTCTAACCAAGCAAAGTGATTCTAGAATTTTCCAGATCAGTTTGGTCAATTTTTGACCATTTTTGGGTCAGTTCAGCTTACTTTTTGGATCTAGTTTGGAGAGAGGAGAGATGCAAATATCTCATTTTATTGATTAAAAAATGGAGGTAATGATGAGGAAAAGGTGCCTACTTCATGAGGGGAGATCCCCGCACTGAGGTGTCAAAATTCAGTTTTTTAATTCTTTTCTTTAGTCCTTAGTCCACTCTTCATCTTATGTGAGCATTTTTTCATTTTTGGGGGTTTTTTCTTTTATTCTTCAATTATCTCCTCCCTACATTTGGATTAATCTTATTGGTCCATAGGAACCTTAATTGGACCATAATCCAAAAAATTCTGAAAATCTGGACCATTAGGCTAAGGTCCTTTATACCTATTTTCAATTAATTCCAATTGCACATTGGAAAGTTCTTTTTGAATTTCTGTTTCAGGGGAAACCATTTTAGACACTAGGAGGATTTTTATATCCAAAAATATCTCAATTTTGAATTACCTCGCTCTAGACATTTTCTCTCTCCATGCCAAAACAGGCTAAAACATGATCTTTCTTTTATTTTAGAGGGGAATAATTATAAGATCAGAAGGGAAGGTTCTTACACTTGCACACCTCAAAAGCTGAAGGGAGGAATCTTACACAGTGCAATCAGGTTACAACTCCATCTTCGTGGTAGTTGATAGACTAACCAAGGTTGCCCATCTGATTCCAGTAAAAGAAACCTACACTGCAGTGGATGTGGCCAGAGTGTTCCTCAAGAAAATCTTTAGATTGCATGGCCTACCCACCAGGAGGATAGTAAGTGATCGAGATCGCAAATTCATGTCAAGATTTTGGATTGCATTCTTCGAAGCAGTAGGAACTTTCTTGGATCTCAGCACAGCTTACCACCCCGAGACCGATGGTCAAACAAAAAGGGTGAACCAAGTAATCAAAGATATACTTCGGTCATGCTGTGGAAGGGAACCCAGGAAGTGGCTAAGCTAATCTGCACCTAGTCGAATTTGCCTACAATGCTTCTTATCACTGAAGTATCGGGATGAGCCCTTTCAAAGCTCTGTATGGACAAGACTGCCTAACACCATTAACTTGGTCCGACCCATTAATTAGGGTCATCTTATTAAAATTGATTTCTATGCATAGAAAGATGCATAATGGAATTTTTTAATTAAATTTGATTTCTATGCATAAAAAGATGCATAAAGAAATTCTTTTTTTAAAAAGTATTATTCCTATTAAATTTGATTTTACGCATAAATAGATGCATAAAAGGATTTTCTTTTATATAAAAGTGTTATTCCCATTGAAGTTGATTTTTATTCATAAATAGATGCATAAAGAATTTTTATATCAAAATTAGAATTCTCTTAAATTCTGTTTAAATTCTATGAGTATTTGATAAATGAATAAATAAATACTCTAAGAGAGAAATTTTTATCGTTTAATATTCACATGGATTGTAAAAAGAAAATTCAAGAAATCTATCGAGATCGAAATATTCAGATAAATGATTAAATTATTCCTCATTGGAATTCGTAACTAATTAGAAATCAGTTAAGTGAATATTCAAAGAAAGAAATTCAATAAAATAGTAACTGAATTATCAAACCTTTTCGAGAAAGATAGTTCAGGAAAAATCTTATTCGACTCGAACCTTGAGTCAGACTATGAGCAAGACCAAACTCTTTCGTCAGTTTCGAGGAAAGAAGGTGTGACCAATTTAGAAAAATATACTCAAAACTCTTGCCAAATCTAAAACTAAGTTTGAGACCCTTCGAATTGATATGTGGATCAAGGTTATAGAATTCGAGTAATTCTAGTATGAAATTCAGAATTCCGATAAAGAAGTTTTGGGGATACTGATTCAAGAAATACTCCTTGTATTCAAAAGAAATTCAAACTGAAAACTTGCTTAGAAACCCTATTTTCTTAAAGGACCGTCTTACGCCAGAATGCTGGGGGAGGGAGCATTTGGTATATGTTTTTCTAAGGGAAGCTCGGTTGCAATAGCTGGCAGGGAGTGTTCAAAGGACGACTCACACGGCAAAGCCTACCCAAGTCTTGACCAGTCTTAGTATGGTTAAAAATTGGTGCGCTTCCGGTACGATGGGCGAGGGTCGACGAAGCGGTCCCTGAGTAAAGTGCCAGGACACCTAAGGAGGATCTTGGAGGGTTCTCACCAGGAGATGCACAGGCTCGTGGTGCCTAGGACACCCATGCGTATGTCATGGAAGATATGTATGATGGACGAAATGATTATTATAATCTGTTATTACTGGATCTCATTTGCTGACTAGTTGGTCTCAATGGAGAGTCCAGAATGATACTGTTTTTTGAGAACAAGGGACTGGATGTAATTTTTGAGTTATGACATCTGTAACTAATAATTGTTTGTCAATGGATTATTTTATATGTTAAAGTTTTAAAGAGGAGTGTGTGCGTATCTATATTTGAAAGCAAAAGTTAAGAAAGGCATTCAATTATGGGTGGGTGAGTAATTGTCTGGTAACCCATGGGCTGGATGGGGTAGGCTGGAATCAGTGAAGTTTTAATAATTAAATTGAAATAATAGGAATACGCTTAGAATTCGAGTAGTTAAATAAAAACCTGAAGAAATTCTCAAATGAGTAGATCAATGGCTGTGCCTAACTTCGGTTAGGAAAAAAAAGCGTTGATTTCCTCAAATGATTAGATCAATGGCTGTGCCTGATTTCGATTAGGAAAAAAGCGTTGATTTTTTCAAATTAATTCAGTGATAGTTTTCCTTCTATCTAGTTTAATCAGGTGAAGGATAGTTTAGTCTCTTGACCCCTTAGAGAAAATTTGTTAAGGAAATCAAAAAGGTGGAATCGTCCCCATTTTTCGGGCAAGGGAAGTTTTCCCGGTTTTGGTTTTGGAATGACCACCAGATTAGTCTCGTGTCCAGACATTCGAGGGCGAGGCCCCGAGTGGGAAACCTTGCCCCACGCAAGAGGAAGTTACTTTCGCTATGCTGCTAGCAATCGGGAATCTAGTGCGCGGAGGGGGCAGAGGGGTCTCACATCAAGGTCTTCAATGTGATCACTCAGACGCGATCACCATCAGGAAGGGGGGAATGTTAATCTAATTCTAGGATTAACAAGAGCTACCACCATTATCTTACATCAAGGAGTCACGGTAGATACACCAAAGGGTCATACATTCAAGATATGAAGCAATAGTGTCCAAAGCTACAACTTAGACGGGCGCATATGATAGTGTGAGACGGAGTATTTATGGCAATTCCCACTTTAAGAGCGTGTGGTAGCAAGTTAGGATGAAGTCCTAAGTGATGTACTTCATGGATATATTATGAGAGTAGTCATTGTAATAGCATTAGGGCTCTTATGAGCCTAAAGTGCCCGATCGGCCACAGTTTAAGTGAGTGTGAACATTTATGGCCATGTATATAAGTGAATTTCTCTCATAATACAACATACTCTCCCATTGTGCAATTGAGTCTTGCTCTTGCTAATCTCTCTCCCTAATGCGTGCTAGTGAGTGTGTGTGAGTGAAGTGAGGTGAGAGGAGGGACGAGTACCCGTAGTGCAACGCGGCGGTGTGACAACTCTCATGGGAGACACAGTGGAATTGCTTCTCAAGGAGTTGTAGAGCTTGGAGACCTCAAGGGTTACGAGCTCGGCCATTAGAAAGATCCTCACGAACGACAGTTGTGGTTCACCAGGTAATCTCTTTTTGGATGTGTTTCAAGGAGGGTTAGGGTGAGCCATAACAATGAGAAATTTAGGCATTGTACATCTTGAAAAACCAAGAGAAGCATCTTTTGGGGTGCTAGAGGATGGATATGTGGGACCATTCTATACTTAGGCACCTGTTAACCCATGACGGACATTGAGATGTACTATGTTTTACGTCATTAATTTAAATATTCTGAGTCATGGGCCGGGCTTGTCGGCACCATATGTTAAGGATAAAGGGATTGGGTGATCGCCGATGAGAGGCGCACCTTGAATATCAGTAGGATAAGGGTTAGGGTCGGCCGGCCATGTATGGGCGCCCAAGTGTGAACGGCCAAGTCACCTATAAGAGTCAAATGTAACCCTAAAATCCTCATTCTCATGTGTTGTGAATACAAGAGTGCTCTTGCCTTATCTCTTTGGTTTCCTTCTCCTGCGTGAGAGAGAGAGAGAGAGAGAGAGAGAGAGAGAGCGATCGAGCACTGTGTAGCGGCACGGCGGCGGAGAGGCGGTAGAGCGGCGATGGCGGCTCCTTCTTCACGGCTGCGACGCGGGAATCCTTCAAGGCGGCGGTTGAGCGGTGAGTGACACACCTTTGGCATTCTGTTTGAGCTTCCTTCCCTGGTTGTATGCTTGCAGCCATTCGTGGCTCGCATACGGTGTCCGGCAAGTCCCCAGCTACGACATGTGCGGCAAAAGCGCACATTTTTGGCGCCGCTGCCGGGGAGTTGCCCTGCACCAAGCTCCAGTTTGCAGCTCGGCTGCTGCGTGAAGTTTAATCTACACTGTAGGAAAGGCGGCTGTGTGTTTGCTGTCGAGGCGTTTCTGTGTTTTGGAATCTGTTTCTGCAATTTGTCTTCTATATTTCTGTTTCTTTTGTTATTTTTCTGCTCCGCGTGTGGGCGTGCGTTCTGTTATCTGGTTATCTACGTCGTGCGGGGGGGATTTCGGAATCCCCAGATCTGTGCTGTGTTGTGCGAACTGCACCGCGGCCAAGGCTGAACCCTAAAGAAACCCTAGAAAATTTATTTAAAAAAACAGAAAATAAAAAATAAAAAAATATAAAAAATAAAAAATAAAAAATAAAATTTTATTTTTAAAGAAAGAACCAAACGTGTGGAGAGGAAAGATTTTCTAATTGGAGAAAAAAATTTAGAAAAGAAAGAACCCCAATCGACCCCGGCCCCGGCCCCGGCCTCGGTCTTTTGATATATATATATAGGAGAGTGAGCCTCCATAGCTTTCTTTCAAGTGAGAGCTTATGGGAAGTCGTGCCCTATATGTAGCCCACTCCCCAAGGAGTAAAGTGAGCATGTGGGATAAAGCCCTCACCCTTTCCTCCACAAGCAAATAGGCTTTTGCCCATTCCCCCCAAGGGAAATGGATTGTTTTGAGGACCACAGGAGCTCTGGATAGGCGAACACGGTGCTGTAAAGCACGCTATGACCCTTTGAACGATACGCTCGTTTCGAGCTATCACACGCCCTAGTCCAAGTTCGATCGTAAGTAAGGGGGTCAAAAACGAGTTAAAAACAATCTAAAAACAAGTAAAAACGGGGTGCGAAATACCCAAGAAACCACTTGTGTGGACTTTAAGGGTAGTTACCAACGCACGTAGGGTACCCACGTCACATGCATCTACGTTCTGGTCGGGTACTAGAGCCTGAGCCACTAGAAAGCGTTTCAGTTTACGCAGGCTCACACCATCCCTCCACGTTGGCATCTTGGCCTTCGGCTGGAACCCAAGGGAGTGCAACCCAAGATCCACGAATAGTGGATAGTGACTCGTCTTCCAACTCAGAAGCCATGGAAGGACACCCTACCAAGAACCTTGAGGAGACAAGCCAAAACATGCCAGTGTGGGCCCCACAACCTGGATCTAGCATGTTTAGTCGTCTAATAGAGACCTTTAGTAGAGCTACACGCTCTGAGCATGCGACAAGCGAGGTAAATGAAGAAGGAGGGGTAGTGGATTCGCCATTCACATCTTATGTAGACCCTACCCTCCCAAAGAGTGTCCATGTGGATATTCTACCCACTTCGTTTAATGAGGGCCCTACCGAGCTACCACATTCCGATGCTCTTCCTAAAGTAGAGGTCCCTAGAAGCCAATCCATAAGAGGTGACATTGCGTCCACTTCAAGAGAACCGTTTGGCACACCAAGTCTAGATGGGATATTTCTCAATGAAAATTGGGAATATGATCTACACACAGAGACTCTAACTGACCTATACACAGGTTACACATACCATGTAGGTTGGTTAGAAGTCCTACGATCTACATCTAGCGCCACTAATCTAGAGGAGCAACAACACATGATATGTGAGGTGATTCATATAATTATCCAAATTGAGAGGCAAAATAGGGGAGTGAACTTAGGTTCCATTGGCCCTATGAGATTTTTGGATACAGGCAAGGCCAAACAACCAACCCTATCACAATTGGAGACTCCCTCGGTGAGTCCCATAGACCCTTCATATGTTGTTTCGCCTGGAGTCTCAATGCAGGTTGAGCCCACGAGTAGTAACTTTAGCTTTCCAACCTTGGCTCAACTTTCCATTAGGGAATCTGCAATGCCTACCCCAATGATGAGCATAGCTGAAAGTGCACCTATTACCGCTGTAGTTAGTACGACACTGCTACCTAGTGGAACAGTACCTACAACAGTGCGTGCCAGTGCCTATCAACCATATGTACCTATCGCTACTCATGCTCATGTAGCTCCTACGCCTCTTAGTATGCCAATGGCGTATGCTCCACGACCACCTTATCATAACCATTATCCAAGGGGAGCTAGGCCTAGTCACATATCATATCCTACGTCATTTGCCAACATACTCAGACCAACGCCAACTCCTATCAGCCAGGCTATCCCAGAAGTGCCTCCACCAACTATGCCTGCTCACTTAGGTGATCTCGCAGCGTTTGCTCAGACGATCGGACGATCCATTGCAGAAAACATGCGGGGCATGCCTGAGAGAGAACCTAGAAGCAAGGCAGTACAAGTGGCTAAGCTCACTCAAAACTTCAGTGGTAACGAGGACGTTAGGAAGCACATTGAAGTCTTTGAACACGTGTGTGATTCCTTGGAAGAGCACAATGAGCTGCATAAGTGTAAAGCCCTAGGCTTAACCTTGAGTGGGAAGGCCGGAGATTGGTATCGAACCTTAAGGGTTGAAGAGCGCACTCACTACCCCACTCTCAAGAGATTGTTCTTGAAAGAATACATACGTGAGGGTGTGCTTTGGGGAGTAGCATCTCAACTCCAAAAAGCTGAACGCGAGGAAGGGGAGTCAGTGAGAGACTTTATAAGTCGATTGAAGCATCTAAATTCTCGTTGCACTCCCGATGAACGCTTCAATAACAACCAACTCCTCGATAGATTCATCCGAGGATTACGCCACGAGGACATTTACAATGGCCTAGTCATTAGAGGTCTTACAACGTGGGAAGCAGTCACTGCCAATGCAATCCAGTTAGAAGACAACTTGATGATTGCAGGTAAAAAGGTGTCTTCAGAAACAAAATCCGTTAGTTCGCAAGTATCTGGGCACGAGCCAATGATGACGGCGAAACCTATTACCAAGGAGCCCAAGATATCTGAAATGTCTGTGACCGACCTTACTAAGGCTCTCCAAGAATACTTTAGGGGTAATCGAGCTCCTCAGAATAGCCATATGTACCCAAGAAGAGAGCAACAATGGTGTTCGGTGTGCTTAGGACCACATAGCACGAGTGAATGTCCCACATTCAGAGTCAAATTCAATGGGAATTGCAATGCATGTGGTAAGTATGGCCATCAATCTAAAGATTGCCTAACACTTAAGCGAATGTTGGCAAACCAGGCACCACTAGCTTGGTCAAACACACCTCAAGTACCCGCGCTAATGCCTGCACAACCTATCGAGCAACCGTCACAACACATAGTTCCAAGGAATTCGAATGTAGTCCAGTCTGTGCCGTTACCACCGCCAGTGCTAGGACCACAACCTCCACATCCAAGGATTACCCCAATAAACCAGATGGGTTGTGAGTCACATAGTGCATGTGGGGATTATGAAGAGGAGATAGACCCCACTGCTCCATACGGGATTGATGCGTTGGAAATGATTCCCTAGTACTACATGGAGGATCATTTCGGGCAAGTCAATCCTGTATATCAAGCGGCTGCTCTCGCCACAAGAGGGAAAAACCTTAATACCTTGGCAAGGAGACCACCTCTTCAATGTTACGAGTGTGGTGGACCGCATCGTCATTAGGGAAAAACGGAGCTCATTTTGGGGCCCTGTAAGAAATTCACTATTTTTCGATTTATTTCTCTCCTAAAAGATCTCAAAAATAATAAAATATGGAAACGTGGCTCAGAACTGTCAGTAAGGACCACTGAACTGTCAGTTCAGAAAAGAATAAGATAATCTTTTGTCTAACTAACACGATTTTGCATTAAATATCTCCTTAATTTTTTTTGTTTCTCGAAGATTTCGCATCTCTTTTGACGACGTGTGCAGGCCTCTCATAAAGAATCCATCACTGAACTTAATGATTGTATGGATACCGCCACACTTCCACAATTCATGTTACAAAAAGACTATGAGATTGAGAAGCCAACTTTGCAACCTCAGAAGCACAAAAATGGCCAATACTAGTGAAGTACAATCTCAGAAGAAGCGATTATATCATCTTCACATCGACTTAGAAGAACAATATGCTCCAGCACAAAAAAGACGAAAGGATACGGTGCTAAATGCTCAACAACGGGAAAATATGAGAAGAGAAGGGCTCCAACATATTGACTTATGGTGTGATGGAAGTATATATCCAAAATGTCCAGTACAAAACTCTACACCTCCATTTGTCAATCCAACCACACTATTGAGGTTTGCGGGCGATGGACAAAATGGACTTCTTGGTTATATTTCAGCACAGTCTGCATTTGCAGAAACATATAAAACAATGTACCTACAAGAAAAGGGAGCCAGGATTCAAGAGATAGCTATTCGTGCAAAATTGGAGCAGCAGTTGCAGAATGAAATTGAGGAGCATTCAAAGAGTAAAAAAGAGTTAACAAGATCAAGAAGGAAGAGAACCATGCTTGGAGACAGACAACGAAGTAGGAAGATTAAAAACATTGCAAATTTGAAGGCTGGGACTGGTGGGATGCAAGCGAAGAATTCAGGAAGCAAGGTTAGTTTGCAATTTCTTATTTTTTAAACTCAAAAATGCTCTCAAATGACTATATGTATTTTGTCCATTATTGCAAAACAGGATTGGAAGTGTTGAATAATATAGGCATATTGTGTTGTTACTATATTGTTACTATAGGAAATTATTGGAGCCTGCAAAAGAAAATATGGATCCCAACCTTCTTCCAGTTAAACAAATGAAAGGATTGCTTTCTTGTGGTGTAGCAAAAGGTTTGATTGAAGAAAAAAAATACAAAACAATCAAACGCAATGTTGTAGAGGACTTTATATCCAATAATCAAGTTGATGGTACTACAATCCAAGAGGCTCTTGATGTTAGTGGAGTTAGCAGGAAGGGATATAGTTCGATTTTCCATGCGATATCCTCAACTTTGAGAGATCAAAGGATTAAACGAGTTTTACTGCCGAATCCAGTAACAGTGTGGAAGATAAGAGGTCATTTGAATGAAAGTATAGATGAGTTTATTGGACCATATATCCATATTGAAGATATATTTCATGGTGCTAAAGGAACCACTGTGTATGACCCTTGGAACAATATATTTGTAGATCTACAACAACTTCAAAGAAGAATGGTCGAGTTTTATGGAATAACATTTGAAGAGTGCAAAGGCATTTTGAAATTTGTTATCAAACTGGATGAGTGTGAGGTTGTAAAGGAAAAGAAAATGGAAAGGATTACTATCACATTGATGAATGGAGCACTTGATACATCATTGAATGAAGCGAGTTCGAAGTATTTTAGTGTGCAGTCGGAGAAACACATATGGTGGTTGGGCTCATTCCAGGTATGATCATTTTTTATTTCGTACTTGATTTTAGTCAATGTTTTCAAATCTTTTATAGTAAGACTTTTGTTTTGTATAATCACAGGTAAAGACAGAAGACCATGAAACACTAGATTGGGTGTTTCACCACACGGAAATACCAAGAATAATTAAAAGACAGGTGCAAGGAGAGAATCTCCATGTTGCAGGAAAAGGTGATTTTCAAGTAGAGTGGCACATGGCGGGGGATCTTAAAACACTTAAGTGCATGTATAACGTTAGTAAAGGAGGTAACTCAAAGTCTCCTTGTCTTTACTGCAAAGAATCAGCGCAAGTAATGGATTCTAAATGGTGGAAGAGAGCACCTAATAGAGATAAAGTTGACCCTGACTTCAAGGCCATTCTTGACATTCCACTATGTAATGTTCACATATGCACATTGCATGCTCTATGTCGAATTATTGAGAAATTGGTATTTTTGTATATTGGATTTGCTTGGAAACTCCGTCCCGAAAGAAATAGAAAGGATGCTCTTCATGCATTGGAAAAAGTGTTATCCGATATAGGTCTGCATGGAGGTGATGTTCATATCACAAAGGATTTTAAAAAGTCTAGCAATGGCAAGGAGGTACCAATCAAGCCCTCTATTGGTGGTGTTAAGGCAAGAAGATTCTTGTCTCGACCCAAACACAATAGTAAGCAAGTAAGGCAAGGTAAAACAGTTTCAAGGATTAGTTATGGATTGTGGAAGCAAGTCCATAATGCAGTGAAAGATCATGAGGCAGATGGGGAAGCACGAAATGTGAAGGCAGAGGTGTGGAGGTCTCTTGATCAACTCTTCATGTTCTGTGACAATGTAACATGGACAAAGAGTGATTACAAGAACTTTGAAGAGGCAATAAAACATTTTGGGAAGTCAATGAAAGACGCATGGACAGCCTGCAATATAACTCACTACATGGTAAAGTGATGTCTTCTTCTTTTACTTAAGTGTGATCCTCTTTTCTTTTATAACTTACTATGCATTCTTATGTCTTTGTGAAAACAGCATATTATCTACAACCACCTTCCCTATTTTGTCAAAAAGTATGGATGCCCAGCAATTTGGTCTACCCAAGGCATGGAGAAGTCTCACTACATGGCACGTAATGCATTTTTCAGACACACACAACACTATGGAGGGAGTCAAAAGGCAAATAGTCTGAAGGAAGTCTTCCAATGGTTTTACCGAGGCATTCTACAAAGGCTGCATGCTAAAAGAAAAGTTGCTAGCTCCAAAGTCAAGCTTGCTTTTATTCTAGCCCAAAAGCAAAGACGAAGACAAACTTTGGACAATTCAATGGCAGCAGAGAGACATAGACAGTGGAGGGATTCGAAGATATTTAGAAACCATAAATGGACAAGTAAACATGAATAGCAGTTTGTAACTTATTGGTATTTGTAACTCAATCAATAGATTTTTATTCTGTGGAACAAGTGACTCTTGGTGTAATGCCTATATGTTTTGAGACTCTATCAAAAGTAAGTCTTTTGTGAAACATGTGATCTATATTAACAAGCATCAATACATCCATATATTAACACACAAAAAATTCAATCAATACTACTTAATTATGCTAGACATACTGTTGATCCTTACCAATAAAATACTGAGTGTCAAACACTTTTAGAAGCTTTTGAGTGTGGGAAGAGTACTGAAGTGTCGTACAATGATGGGACAAATGCAAAAGGGTACTGATCGTCCGTACGGACAAGGAACTGATGAGGATCAAAGACTTTGTACAAATCAGTTCAACTTCAACATAATGTTTGTGCTATATTTGATGACTAAATCCTATTACTCCCAAGGCTTGCGAGTCGGAACTCTCTTTTTGAACTTGATTGGACTCTTTTTCTTCCTTATTGGCTTGATGTCGACTTTCTGTTTATCAATGCTTGCCTCTGTTGCTTGTGTGAGAGGGGTATCCTTGTCTTCAGCTATCTCCACGTGTTCTTCTTCTTGGATTGTGTGGCCTGATGCAATCATGGGTGGCTCTCGGAACCTTATGAGCTTGTGTTTTCCATAGCCCTCTAGACATTTGGGCTCCTTAACACCACATGCTAATGCATAAGAAGTGTAAGACAAAAAGTAAGAGGCCCTAGAGGCCTGCTTATTCACATAATCCCCAAATATATCTATGGCGGACAACCTCTCTATTAAAATGATCTTTTCCTTTTGCCATGGAAGATCATGTCCACCTAATACCCTAGACAAACATTTAAAGAAGTAAACAATGGCTTCTCCATTGTTGCTCAACTGCCTATGGTAAATCAAGATCTTAGCACTACCTAGATCATGAATATAATGAGCTAGGCTTGACATTTTGCCAAACCCAGCTGGCCTGCTTCCACTTGATCTCTGGAGGAATGTGTCATCCTCAATTTGTAGCTGCCATGTATCAAAAGATTATAGTGAGACAATGATACATAACTACAAAACATTTAAACACAACATAAAGTATTTGATTTGATAATAATATCATACCCTCTCATTTTCATCAGCAACAAGAAGTTCATCTTTCCAAAGATTTATTCCTCTCCCCTCCAGTCCAGCCTCTTCTTTAAGTTTTTCCTTATGAAGTGATGAGAGATTCATAGCTTCCTGGGTGAGCTGGAAGGCAGCTTCATCTGGCTCTTGGAAACTTTCAGCCTCTTTGAAACAAATAGTAAGGGCCTCTGCAGGATCAAAGGTTGTTTCCAAAGCTAGCAGTGAATGGTCATCCTCTATGCCAACCTCCTTGTCAAGCCTTGAAGCCTGGGCAATAAGGGAAATGGCATAGTCCTCCCTCAAATTGAACATACACTCTATATCATGGAGGAAAACATAATCTTTACCACCAATCAAGACACCTGGAAGCATGGGCACTGCATAGTTGCTGCTCTGAACATCAAAGTCTTCAACTGGCTGTGCTGCCCTAAGAGTCTCAGTCCTTAGTTGAACAAGGTCAAGAGCAGCCACTTGCAGCCCCTCATCCTCGAGGTTGATATCTTCTTCCTGCTCTGCTATATCTGTTGCCATAGGAATATTCTCTTTTACCTCTGCCACAGATATATCTTCTTCTTCAGTCTCCTGCCCTTGCTCTTCTAGAGATTGCTGTTGAAAGACAATGTACATGAGGAATGCCATGTTTTCCTCAAGCACTCTACACTTTCTGGTGTGCAAGTTACAACTGAATTTATATTCCTCAGGCAGGCTGTCAAACCTTCTATTCACATGATACCTCAGCTTCTCAATGGAGACAATATGATTTAAATGCACAAAAACCTTTTCACCTTCCACAATCCTTCCTGCCTCTGTCAGTTGTTTGAAGGTATCCCAATGGTCTGAAAGGAAATCTCTGTGATGGTCCAAAAGAGAGCTCATAGTGAACTCCCTGTTGAAAATACTGTGGTATATGTGGAAGTTCCTTTGAGCCTTGCACTTGTGAAGAAAGTCAAATAGGAGCAAATCTGGAGATTTGTCCTCTTCTGGTTCCCTTTGTTTTGAAAGGGAAGACTCACCTTTCTGCTCTAGTCTCTTGCTTTTGCCTGAAGCAAAATTCATATAACATGAATTCTATATGCTCACATATGCAATCAGATAAAGTATAGGATATCACCAAACAAAACTCTTCATCAGCACACATGAATCACCTGGTGATTGCTGTGGTCTGAGTATAGCAGCAGAGAAGTCCAACTTCCTCTTGAAAGGAGGGGCCTGAGGATCAACTGTTCCAAAGCAGAAACATTTCTCATCATCAAGAAAGACATCTCCATGGACATAGAAAGCAAAACAATGAGCAAACAGTAAAAACCAAAAGAGACACAAGACTTTGCAACAAAACGCGATGCAGACCCATTTGAAAAATGTAAAGTGCTCTCCTCGCATTTTGTTGCAAATTCTGAATTTCTACTGACATCCATTTCCAATCAAATGTTAAGGATATCTCACAATGTTCAGGACAGTAAATGATGCAAGGAGGAAATCCCCAGTGCAAAAGAGATTAAAAGAAGGAGAAAAAATAAAAACCAGAACAAATATCAGAATTTGCAGCAAAACGCGATTTGGAGCATTTGGAAAACATAAACCTCTCTAATCGCATTTTGTTGCAAAATTCCAAATCCTACTCATATCCATCTCTAATCAAATCCTAGGGTGATCTGCCAGATTTCTAGGCACTGAGATTTAAGAATTCTACAGATGGAAGAAATATATGTCAGAAAACATTGGAAATGGTATAGATCTCTGACCTTTCTTTTCCTCTTCCATACTGATGGAATAGCCCTGGAGATTGTCCTGCTCTCTTCCAAAACTGAGCTGTAGCACTGGTAACCTGGAGATCTGGTAATGGTAGTAGTCTTCAGACAGGTTGCAGAGTGGATGGAGTGTGTTGGGTAGAAAGTGGTCAAAGTGGGAGAGAAGAGGATGATGGGAGGGTGCTGGCAGGGATGGAATACGGGGAGGGAAAAGTGTTAATGGATCTAATTATGAAATCATGATTGGCACAAGTTCCAAGGCAAAAAGTGACCCACAAATTTCAAATCCCAAAAGATTTGGTGGGACCCACACGTGTTAAAAAACGACTATATCTCACACGTGTGGTATTAATAACTCCATTATTTGTATTTTGTAATAATCTACTCTCCTAACTCAGTTCTCTTACATCTCTACCTCCCTACTCCACACCATCAGCATCCAGACCAGCAGCAGCAGAGGTTCACACCCAGCACAGGATACTCATCATCAGCACAGAACACTTGCAGATACCTTCCAGGTTAGTAAGAAAATCTTTTTCCTCTCCTTCTTGTTTAATAGTATATTAGGGTAAGGAATTGATTGATGTGATGTAGGTTACATATTATGATAAATATTATATGCATTTTTTAGATTTTCTCCACTGCATGTAGAAGCAGGAAGACTTTTTATTTGGCCCTGTTGAATGAAGTTTGATCACTTCTTGATGTCCATAGGCTCAATCTATGTTGCACCAAGCTGCATACACACTGAAATGACTAAAGGCATGCTAAAGTATGTTGTCTCTAGAATTTGCAGCAAAACGCGAGGAGGGGATTTTAGAAATCTCAAAATAGTGCAAATCGCATTTTATTGCAGATTTTAAAATGCTTCTTTATCCACCCATTTCAGGCCTGCATAGCTCTTCTATAAACACAATACATATTGTTTGTAGTTGGAATGATAGAGAATTCATCATATGAATGCAAAAGCATGTTGTTTCAAGCATTTGCAGAAAAACGCGATTCTGAGCTGTTACAAATTTCAAATCTTCATAATCGCCTTTTGTTGCAAATTGTTCAATTTTGCTTCATCCAAGTTGTCATCACCTTCTTTAATCATTCTATGTTCTCCATGTTTCTTATCTTTTACTATTGCTTTGTATGGACCTTTTCAGAGTGATGGCAAGAACCAAGGCAACTGCAAGGAGGTCTGGCAAGGGGCCAGGGCTTGCAGCAGCAGCAGCTGGGGCTGATGTCAAGGAATCTACTGTGCCTACAAAAGGAAGAGTTGCACATGGCAGGAAGGGGAAGCCAATGAGCATGCTACAGCAAAAGTCCAAGAGGTTAAAGCATTCTGCTGGTGTGCTAAAGGAGATCAGGAAACAGCAAAAAGCTATAGGCTTTGCAATCCCCAAGGCACCTTTTCAGAGGCTAGTGAGAGAAATCTGTGATAGCTGGCACCTTGGTTTCAGGTGGAACAGGACTGCCATTCTTTCCTTACAGGAAATGGCAGAGGATTACCTGGAGAAGTACTTTGAAGATGCAATGCTTGTAGCAGCCCATGCTCACAGGGTAACTCTGATGGCCAAGGACTTCAACACATTGTCCAGAGTGAGGTGGAGGTATGACAAGCTGGTCCATCCTGTGGAATGGCAGGACATTAAAATGAGAGACATATTATTAATTCCACCTACAAGGAAATTGAAGGCAGACAAGGTGAAGGTTGTTGAAGTGACCCACTCAATGAGCACCAGAGGGAAAGCTGCTTATGAGGAGTCACTGAAGCAGCAAATAGAGGAATCCAAGTCTGCTATAAATGTGGAGACTGTACAGATGGAGCTACAGATACAGAGAAGGTTGCAGGAGCTGGGCCCTAACATAGTTGTCCATATTGAAGATGATTTTTCAGAGAATAATTTTGACTTGACAAGAGCATGCTTGGCAGCATTGGCTCATAAGAATGAGTATTGCTCAGATACTATCATTCTTGCAATGCTCTAGTAAGTGTCTTTTATTTTACATTTGTTTGCAAAACAATCCTTATTGTACCTCCTCCCTTACACCTTACCTTAATTATTGTTTTGTCCAATGTAGCATGATGAGAAGCTGGCTGAACCATGCTGTACAGCATACAGTTTATATTATTGATCCTGCAATTTCCTTCAAGTTAAGAGATCCAAAGGAAACTCCCATGGATATTTCCAATTGGTTCAGACACTGTGATTTTGATCATGTTGATATTTTGCTACTTCCATACCATAACAAGTATGTGTGTGGCTGCTTCTTTTGGGATTTTCCTTCAAGATTGAGTACTCTTGTAGCCTTTGATTTCTTAATGCTTTTTTCCTTATGCAGTGACCACTGGAGCTTTGCTTCTATTGACATCCAGCAGAAGCAATGCTTTTTATTCAACTCTCTTAGAAACACACACAGAGAGATTAAATTGTAAGTGGTTTGTGTGCTATTTTTAACTTTAAACTTCATTATTTGGATTTAATGCAAACTAACTGAATTATATGTATTGCAGTTGTATTAGAAGACTTCTAGATGCATTAGATCAGTGTCCTCCTAATGTCAATCTTTTGGATTCAATAGAGCCAATAGATTTAGAGGTAGAAAGTTGCTCCCTCTACTGATGTCTATTTCATGCTATGCCTTTGAACTTATTGAATAATTTTATTTTGTTCAGACATTAACAGTTTCTAACATATCTTTCCAACTATCCAGACACCACAACAAGATGATTCAAGTAGCTGTGGCTGGAGAGTGCTGATTAGTGCCAAATATATACTTTCAAGCTATTTTGAGATAGGACAGCCAGAGCTTGTAAGAAAAAATAATTTTCATTTAGCTTCAAAAAATTTGATATTGGTACAAAGTGTTCTAAATCATCATATCTCATTGCAGATGAGAGAAGATAGCTTCAACTCGAGCTACGTGTATAGTTTCAGAGCTGATATAATTTGGAAGTTTTTGAAGTATGCCTTCCCCAAACCTATTGTACCAGCTACTGTCGAGTTAGGTGAGAGCTCTAAAGTCCGAGAAGGTGTCATACACCTTGATGACACAGATGATGCAGATGTGGTGCCACAAGAACAAGGACCTAGTGCTGATGAGGAGAAGCCACAAGAACAAGGACCTGTTGCTGCTGATGTTATTGAGGAAATGATGGAGCAACAGCAAACAGATGCTCCAAGGGTAGTAGAGGAGACAATGGAGCAGCACCAAGAGACTGTACACGACAAGATGGAGCAACAGAAAGTAGATTCTCCAAATAAAGATGATACGGTGAGGTTGGACCATGTAGAGCAGCCTCTAGATCAACCTGTAGATAAATAGAAAATTGTTGTCAAGAATATGTTCTACATATGTAATTAAACACTTCTGTACAGAATTTTACATTTCTGAATATAATACCTTTGTTTATGGAGTCTGTGTTATCTCAATTTTAAAATTTTCAATGTCTTTGCATTTTATTGATCTCTCTCTTCTTTTGAGCACCTGCAAAAAAGCAATATGAAACAATAGGGTAAAGTAAACTAATAGCAGTGCTTAATGAGACTAGGATAAGTCACATGGTATACCTTCTTATTGTTGTAGATAAATAAAAAGTCCTTTGAAATAGAACCTTCTGTCTCAAATAGAATGTCATTGCGCAATTGAGCTAGGGAGCAGCATTGTCTTAATGTGATATTGACTAGCACATCACCATTCTCAACAACATCAATATCAAGAAGTTTATTTTCTGCACCAAAAGAATCTTCATCTTGATCCATAGGGACTAGTTTTGTACCTAGCATTCGACTGCGCTTATAATAAAAAGAAAAAATGAAATTTTGTGATGCAACCATGTACTTCAGTTGCATAGAAGGTTGGACAACCTCACAAAACACTGAACTACATGTCTTCTTATCCCAACCTTTATCCAAAAATTGTGGCATGCATGCCAGACTTGTTGCTTTAACTGTGAACATTGTTTTTGAAACCTTCACTGGAAAGGTATTAAACAAGTCTACAAAAACTGTGAGAGGCATGCACAAAGAAATTTTTATTATCCTTGTGGCAATATTGGGCCTAAGAGCTTTCTGTACTTCTTTGAAAAGCTTGGCTCTGTATGCCTCTGTAACACTAAAATGTGGGAGAGGCCAATCCACTGAATTCCATGCTGGAAGGTCTTGTTTTCTTAACACACCATGTGTGTTTGCATTGTCCAGCAACTGATAAAAATGATCAGTAAAAAATATACCGGATTGAGCTAGCTCTGTTGCACATCGACCTTCGTATTGTTGTTCTCCTATCGATCCATGTAAAACATCTATAAATCCCAGAATACAATCGATGTTTTGCCATGTCTCATACGATGAAGGGTATAAATCTGAAATAAAATATCACAAGAATATCAATAAGCAAAGAAAGAAAGCTTTGTCTTAAAAATCCATGCACCTCATAAAGAACCAAACCACAATAGAAAAATATACAATTAGGCCTGTGTTGCGGAAGATCATTTGGATAGTCTCGCAAGACAAGTTCTTTATGCATGTACACATGCTGAATCAAAACTTCTTTCACCGATATCTTTCCTCTGGTGATTTTAAAATCTCGTACTCTTCCCTTCCATGATGCCAAGAAAATATTTTTTGTCTGGGGTCTCTTTCTTTTTCTAGGTTGCATGAGCACCCATGCTCCTTTCGAAACAGTAAACCTTTCCCAAGTTCCTTCCGTTTTGACTGTACTTGAATTGTCTACCGAAGAAATAGAAGAAGCAGGTCGACGGGGTAAGGATGTGTGGTATAATTCTGCCTTCATAGCATTATCATCCACAGAACGTCTTCCACAAGAACGACCATAGTTTTTATTCACCATGGATACCTTGTGAATCTGTAACCACAGCAAAGTAATGTAAACAAGATAACAAAGTGAAGTTTCAAGAAAGAGAAAGTAGGCAGACAGATAGTTGACAAGAAACATCTTACTCTAAGCCAAACTGGATCAAGGGAGCAGTTTTGGAAAAGAAGAGGTTACTGCACAATGAGGTAGTGGTGTAGAATGGTAGACCTTTCGAAGGAAAGGCAGCACAACAATTCAAAGTTCAAAGGGAGGTGGAAGCGGGAAGGCCCTTGTCAGAGAAATTGTCAGACTAGATTCTATCTTCATGTCCAAAGATCTTGTGAGAATAAAAAACCAATCTCCACATTAATGTAGCACGCTTGTACCTACATAAAATATTGTTTCTTTTATCTATTTTCTTTTATTTTTGTGAATTTCCAACGTTACGTTGGCCCTCTGTTCATTGGTTGAGAGCTTATTTTTCCAAACCGTAAAAGGCCCCAAAATGAGCTCCCTTTTTCCCTAATGATAGCGGAGTGCCCTAATAGGCTACAGAAGATCGCTACTCAGATGCAACCAAATCAAGGGAGCACATCGGGAATGCCGGTACTTACATGCAATCGTTGTGGCATAGATCATTTGATTGCTCAATGTCCACATAATCCTAATGCACCCAAGATTACGCCTTTGAATTTGGTTGAGGTCACCAACTAGGCACGAGGAACCACACCCGTTGTACCCGCGAATGTAGTTACACGATCAATGCTCCAAAATCAAAACTACATTCTTGAAGAGAGGGATACTGCATCAATCGCTCAGGCAAAGAAAAAGAAAACACGACGAAAGAGATCGCTTAATGCCACGAGCTCCAAGCCTAGTTCAAAGACTAACATAGGGACAGGAGACGACCCCGTGTATATGAATGACCCTGAGGATGATTCTGATTCAATAGAAACCATGGGGACCAAAGCCACTACCTTAAGGGAGGAACCCACTCGGGAGCTCAATGAAGGAGAATTAAGCGAGTACATAAATAAGGGAAAACAGAAGGAAACTTCCTCGGCCCCACAACCAAGTCAGTTAATGCCCTCTCGACCACCCAAACTGACTGAGACTCCCCAAGACAAGCCACGTGGGCCAAAAACCCTCAAGAAAAAGATTGGAACTTACCCAAACCCAGTTGAGGAGATTGAACAAGTGCAGCACTTAAGGGGTTTGGTGGAAGAAACACAAAGAGAACTGGAGCCAAACCCGAGAAAAATCAAAATTCCAGACACAGTGTTTCCTACGCAAGTTCAATCTCACAGGAACCATAAACCGTTAGCTATACCTAGTATCATTCGGGAAGAAAGTGAGGATAGGACATCCGGAAGTGGGCAAACTCCCTTCTTGCTGGAAAGAATGTTTAGTGAGGGAATGCCTGACCCCATCGAAGAGGAGGTGATTCCATCTTCACCAATCCCTAGTCAAGGGGCAATGTCTCGAAAAGTACCGTTGAATGTGTCTAAGCTAATGGATTTCATGTCCTCTGAGATCAGAACCACGATCATATCCAAATTATATGGAGATCCTGAGCTATTCTTAGCTCTTCGGGCATTTCTCAATGGAGAACTAAAGGTGGGGCTACCATAATTTGCAACTATGGATAGACCTGACACGCTTCAAGATGAAGGGGAGCATTGGGATCTACAACCCAACTTAGATGAAGATTCGGTCGTTGAAATACCTGTTACCAAGTTGGGACAGTACTTTGAAGGTGACGAATCTAATGCAACCCTCCCCATTACTACCAAGGGATTAACTCTAAAGGGAATCCTTGATGGTGGTGCTGGCGTGAGCATTGTGACTAAAAACTATTGGGAATCTATGGGAAGACCTCACCTCAAAGTCACAAACATAGTGGTTAAGATGGCAAATGGAACTATTGCTAAGCCTATTGGAATGTTAAGGGACCTTAAGATCAAGGTTTTGGGGTACAAGGTAAGACATACCTTCATTGTAATAGATTTCTCCAAGCATCCTATGTCATATCAAATGATCTTAGGACGTCCTTTCATGAGGGAAGCACAAATGGTACATGACTGGTCGAAAAACCATGTCTACCTACAATTCCAGGACTCTGTCATTCGAGTTGATCTTGAGAATGGTCGTGCACATCCTTTAGGAAGCAAGGTTATCATTGATAATCGATCGGATACCACTATTCACTCTGCCCCATTAAGGTATTGCTATACATGCAAAAAAGAGACTGATGATAGGAAAGATTCTCCTTATATGGATGTCCTATCGGGTATGACTGAGTCGGATAACGTGGATTGGGTACACCTAGCGGCAACCATAGACACATGGGAAAATAGAGGCACAAGTTGGGTAACACCTGAGGGGCAAGATATGCCACCGTTAGTGCCAATAAACATGATAGGTGTTATGCACTTGACTCCTGATGGCGAGAAAGCGACAAACTCCACCGACACTGAAAGTAGCAAAGACTCTGACCAATGCAACTCTGAGTATGAATCTCAAGAAGAAACTGACCCTGAGCCTGATGGGAAAAATGAATCAAATATTTACCCAAATGTGGAAGCAAGGTGCTCAAGGCCTAGGACAGTGGCCTCCTGCAGTTCATCCGAAAGTGAAGATCGACCAAGTGAGTCCGAATCGGATAGAAACAAAAATCAAAAACTTGGTAAGAAGAAAACGAGACATAAGTGCCAACGCTATCGAGCTAATGTACGAACTGCAATAAATAAGGAGAGAACCACTGCAGAATGGCTTAGTTATGTAGGAGCCATTGACGCTCATCGGAAGATAGCGGATAATTGGGGACAATACCTCCAAAGTGTCATGTGGTGTATTCCGCAACCTCATGACGTCGCCCAATTAGAAATCGAAGAGAAGCCAAAACTAAGTCGTACTGCAAGAAGGCGGCAAAACCAAGAGTTGGCTCAACAACAAAAGGAGGCGGAATTAAAAGAAAAAAACCGGGCACAACAAGAACCAGTAGACTTACACCCCGCACCCGAGCATTTCAAATCATTCACCATAGGGGAACGTAAAGTAGTCTACACAAAAGCCCAACGAACGCCTACCAATGGGAGTAGCGGTGTCTACGATGGCCCTGCGGTAGTCAAGGAGATAGACTTAGCAGATCCGGGTGAGGAGTCTAAACCAGTTTTTATTGCTCAAGACCTCACCAAGGCGGAAGAAGCTGCACTTACGAAGCTTCTTAAAGAATTCAAGGACATATTTGCTTGGACATATCATGATATGAAGGGTGTTCCACCCTCGGTGGTGCAACACACGATTCCAATGATTAGCACTGCTAAACCAGTCCAGCAACGTCCCTACCCAATGAATCCTAAGTACGCAAAGATTGTACAAGAGGAAATTGAAAAGCTTGTAAAATGTGGATTCATATACCCTATTGAGCACTCAGAATGGGTTTCTCCGATAGTCATCGTACCAAAAAAGAATGGAAAACTCAGAGTGTGTGTTGATCTCAAAAAGGTTAATGCAGCCCCACCAGAAGGGATCATTACCCCTTGCCATATTCTGAACATGTGCTTGAAAGAGTGGCAGGCAAGGAGGCATATAGCTTTTTAGATGGGTACTCGGGTTACAATCAGATCACAATTGCAGTCGAGGACCAAGCTAAAACAGCATTTATCACGGAGTTTGGAGTGTTTGCCTTCCGCGTCATGGCCTTTGGCTTGACCAATGCACCTGCAACATTCCAACGATTGATAAACACGGCCTTTAAGGAATATCTAAGGGACTTTTGTGAAGCTTTCTTAGATGATCTTTGTGTTCATTCCTCTTGGGATGAGCACTTGATGTGTTTACGAAAAATATTTGAAAGGTGTAGATTATATCGCATCTCCTTGAATCCTTTCAAATGCCAATTCTGGGTTAAACACGGAGTTATCTTAGGGCATATAGTGTCCAAAAATGGGATTTCCACTGACGAGAGTAAAATCAAGGTCATTCTGGAATTGCCACCACCCACCAACTACAAGGGAGTCCAACGCTTTATGGGCCACGTTGGTTATTATTGAAGATTTATTCTATTCTTCGCCGAGATAGCTCGACCATTGTATAAGCTTCTCATCGAGTTTAATTGGACCGAAGAATGTGACCGTGCCTATGAGCTATTAAAGAAGGCCTTGGCGAGTGCTCCAATCTTGAGAATGCCTAACTGGGATTTACTCTTCCATGTGCATATTGATGCATCAAACTTTGCTATTGGGTGTGTGTTAACTCAACCTGGAGAACAGAAGCTAGACTACCCCATTAGCTTTGCCAATCGCCAGTTGAACGATGCTGAGATGAACTACACCACTACGGAGCGAGAAGGGTTGGCAATGATATATGCAGTAAGGAAATTTAGTTATTACCTCCTTGCCACCAAGTTTGTTTTCTATGTAGATCATCAAGCATTGTTGTATCTGGTAAACAAACCATGCTCCACAGGAAGAATCACACGATGGCTATTGATTCTTCTTGAGTTTGATTTCACTGTTGTTGTGAGACCTGGCAAAAAACATGTTATGGCTGATCATTTGTCTCGCATACCTAATGGTGAGGCTCCTACGGGGGTTGATGATGACTTACCAGACACTTCCCTGTTCATGGTGGAGACAATGCCTGAATGGAGTGAGAAGATTGTTAACTTTTTGGTTAATGGCTTTCCACCCAAGGAGCTTCGTAAAGATCTAGCTCGAAAGCTAATCAAAGAATGCGAACCCTATTGCCTGATAGCTGGGACTCTTTATAAAAGAGGAAAGGATGACGTTCTTAGGCGTTATGCCCGAGAGGATGAGTATCTATACATTTTGCAAGAGGCACATATGGGTGTAGCCGGTGGTCACTTCTCAGGAGACTTAACTGCGCGAAAGATCTTACAATCAGGGTATTGGTGGCCCACTATGTTCCAAGACGCATCACTCTTTGTGAAGGGTTGCGATGAATGCCAACGATATAAGAAACCCCAAAGGAAAGATCAGATGCCCCTACATCCGATCAAAGTAAACCAACCATTTGAAAAGTGGGGTTTAGACTTTGTAGGTCCAATTAGTCCAGTGGCCCGAAACACACAATCTCGCTATATTATTGTGGCCACTGACTATATGACCAAATGGGCTGAAGCGAAAGCGACACGTAAGGCAGATGCGAGGATAACAGCCAAGTTCCTCTTTGAAAATATAATCACACGATTCGGTTGTCCTTTGGAACTTGTGAGCGACAATGGTACGCATTTTATAAATGAAGTGATTAAGGAGCTCACAACAAATTTCATGATATCCCATCATAAATCTACTCCTTACTATCCGCCGCAAGCGAATGGCCAAGCCGAGAGTACCAACAAGACTTTAATCTCTATTTTGACAAAGACAGTTGAAGCTCATCGCACGGATTGGGATCTAAAGCTTACGACAGCTTTATGGGCCTATCGTACTGCGTACAAAGTGGCTATTAATTGCACACCATTCAAAATGGTGTATGGCCAAGAAGCAGTCATGCCGTGGGAATTTGTCATTCCTAGTCTTCGTGTTGCTACTCAAGAGGGATGGGATGGTAATCCTTTAGTAGAGCGTCTGTATATCCTTGAGCGGCTAAACGAAGAAAGACCATTGGCTGTATACAATGCCCTTGTGGAGAAGGATAGAAGGAAAAAATGGTTTGATCGCCATCTAAAGGACAAGGACATCAAGGTTGGGGATAAAGTCCTGATGTATGGAGTGCGAAACGAAAAGAAGAAGCTCAAATATGCTGGTAAGGGACCATATAGAGTATGTGAAATTACCCCGCAAGGTACCATCAGATTGGAGACTCTCGACGGAGTTGAAACCATTGGATTCCTGAATGGGAGTAAATTCAAAAGATACTATGACCCCCTGAGCCAGGAAGAGTTACATGCAATCCATCAAAAGAAGGCAGCTAAAGAACAAGCTGAGCTTAAAAAGATACAAGCGAGAGTCGAAGCCAAAGAACGTCAACAGCGTGCTAGGCGACAACGAGAAGCCAACTTGGGAATTACGCAAGTATTTTTCGAGGAAGCAGAGGAGGATGCACTGGAATCTGACCCACCTCTAAGATACCCAATTGAGTTACAGAGTCCTTACGGGGAGGTGTTGTATAATGCATTATTGGATACAGGAGCTCAACACAATTTGCTATCATATGGCGTGTGGTGTCAACTGGGAAAACCACCTTTATCCAAGAGTTCTATCCAAGTTCAAGGAATCAACAAGAAGAAAACCCCTGTCTCAGGAATTCTGCACACTCCGGTTGCTTATGACAAGGGAACCATAATTCAAAGCTTTTTGGTTATGCCTACTGGTACCATGGAAGGGACTGTAATCTTAGGGCGCAAATGGATGATGGCCACCAAGTGCAATATCGATTGGGCCACCAGACAAGTCACAAAGCAAGAACCAACACTAGGTCTGACCGCTCAAAATCCCGCACCTAAGTCATCCACTCAAATATTAGATAATGAAAAATCACAAAGTCCAGTGGCAAAACCATCTTCGATTGTTGACCACCCCTCTAACGCTTCAACGCCAAGAGTGGAAACAAGCAAGGTGGTCCCTAAAGCTTTGCTTACTATGCCAAAGAGTACATACAAATGGGTCCCCAAAGCTTCGTTAACAGCTACTTTCCCTGCTCAATCTCGTTCAACCACCAAGAAGCCTCGTAAAAGGAAAGCAGCTACCCACCCGAGAAAGGGCAATGTAACATCGCGATGGATCCCTAAAAAATTATTAGTAGCCCAAGGGTACTACGAGGGGAATGACCAAATTTGGGTCCCTAAACATAAGCTGAATCCCTCTACATCACCTGTAAAACCTTGCAAACCAATTATTGCCACCCCAATGACAATTCAAGACCGTGGTAAGGGAAAGGTAACAGAGTGCTCCACACCACTTCTTCCAGAGTTAGTTTGGATTCCCAAACGATATCGATCATTACCACCTAGCTCAGGAAGGGGGGAGCCACATGAAGCTTCTAGCTCCTCATACCAGGCACAAGCTGATATAGAAGTTTCTACATGCTCTAGACCTACTCTTGTCAACACCCAACAAAAAACCGATGAGTCTACGTCTCCCCTTGTAATAGTATCGTCGGAAACCATTTCCTCCATTCGTCAATGGGAGCGTACACTACCATCTCTGCAATTGGATGTGGCCACAAGGGTCATAAAAAGCTATCTGCCCACATCACAACCTATGACCCACTGGACAAATTGGTTCCAAGAGGCTGCAACATCATTGCAAATAATATGATCTACCCAAGGAAAGGGGGAGCATGTACTCACGCTCGAAATTCTATTGCTTCCTCCTTAACCTTCTCCCCTGACCATGTAATTGCCAAATTCAAGGGGATGTATATATATAGCTTCATACATAGAAAAGAAAAGAGAAAAACAAAAATAGTAAAAAGAGCAAGAGCACAAAAACAAGAGAAATATCCGTATACAATCAAAAACTAGATTGTCCTGTCATAAACCTACTGATGCTATATCTGTGTTTGCAGATATGGCAGATGCCCGATCATCATACACTTCATCCACTCCTACCTTTGGTGAGAGGTATCATCTGTACCTTTCTCAGATATTCCACATGTGCTATCCTGTAATTGAAACTGAATGGGATCATATAGATGTACTAGCCAGAGAGGAAAATGTTGAAGAATTAGAATGGCTAATTCGCCTATTGACCATGACTGACCCCTACTCCGTAGAGGACATATCCCCGATAGCCCAATGCTTTCCTTTTCCACAAGATGACTATCCTCGCATGGTTACATTTTTGATGAGTTTATGTGGATGGGAAAATGAAAAAGAAATATCTGACAATGATGAATGTACGGATGAAACTCATGGCACTACTGAGGTTGACTTTATTTGTTTGGATGATGTGGATAGAAGCTTAGCCTTAGGGCTAGAGCCAGGACTCTACAACATCCTCTTACCGTATCCTCAGTAGTAGTGTGGTGACTGGTAGGTAGGTTAGCGTTTCCAAGTTTTTTCTAGTTTAGATTCCTTAAACAAGTCTCGAAATTTTCACACTGATGTGCCTCTCGAGGTATAGTGCTTGTTAGTTGATTGTACAGGTTGAAAAGTTTGAGGTGGGTTCGCTTTCAAGTCCTGAGACTGCCGCAACGTTCATCAAAATATATCTACATCAAATTGCAAGCTGTCTCGTCAAATCAAGGAGATCTTCAATTATAGGTGTAATTCTTCCATACCCACTCTCTTTCGTTTTTACTGTTCAATTAATTGCATAAACTATAATGCATGACCACATGGAAATTGTCAATGTACTACTTAGTTTTTGAAGTTGCTTGCATGCTAGTGTAAATCATTAATGAGCTTAACTTTATTGGAAATATTCCTAGGCAGCATGACGTCTTTAGTTAACCTTGGAATACGATTGTCTTAGGTCTAGGGTCAAACCATCTTAATGTTTGACACCTGGCCATGTGTGTGTTGACCTCTAGGACATAGCTATTACCCCTTTGTCGAAAGGATGCAAGACAAATTATAGTTCAGGAGCGAAGGTCAAAAGAAATAGATTTTTTTTTTAAAAAAAAAGCCTACAATAAATGGCAATACAAGTCTATGATGTGCTTTAGTGTTGGCCTATCGCCTTATTGATACTTGGTAGGCGAGGAGTATTCTACTCCAGACCGATGCCTTGGTTGGTAGGGGGTAGCCTTGCCTAAAGTGAGCTAATAGATTCCTGGATAATGCCTTGTGTTAAACATGGTACCAGGATCGATGTTAGTTTTGCCTTAGGAAGGTCGCCATTGTGTGTAAAAATTGTCACGTGCAAAAAAGAGAGAGGCAAAAAGCTCCTGTAACTCTGATGTTTCTTGTTTCCCTAGGCTTGTGGTATTAACTTGTTCTTAGAGTAGACATAGTGTGGTCATGTGTTTATTTATTAAGCTTGGTTATTTTCCTTGACTTAGGCCAGTTATAAACCTTGATTAACCTTTGACACCTTGCTTACTCTTGATTTACTTTCAATAATTTTAAACTCCTATTAATTTGCTACACTAGCTCACTCATGTGACCCTTAAACTAAGTTCTATACAACATCCATTGTGGTCTAACATGCTTGAATTTATACACTTTATATCTTTTGAATTCCAGCATACTTTTACTCTACTTCCCTGTTTTGCAGACGGTCAACAACAACCCTCTCGAGCTTACCATACCATAGCTTCCGAGGATGGAATCTACATCAGGAAGGGGGGCATGTTAACCCATGACGGACATTGAGATGTACTATGTTTTACGTCATTAATTTAAATATTCTGAGTCATGGGCCGGGCTTGTCGGCACCATATGTTAAGGATAAAGGGATTGGGTGATCGCCGATGAGAGGCGCACCTTGAATATCAGTAGGATAAGGGTTAGGGTCGGCCGGCCATGTATGGGCGCCCAAGTGTGAACGGCCAAGTCACCTATAAGAGTCAAATGTAACCCTAAAATCCTCATTCTCATGTGTTGTGAATACAAGAGTGCTCTTGCCTTATCTCTTTGGTTTCCTTCTCCTGCGTGTGTGTGAGAGAGAGAGAGAGAGAGCGATCGAGCACTGTGTAGCGGCACGGCGGCGGAGAGGCGGTAGAGCGGCAACGGTGGCTCCTCCTTCACGGCTGCGACGCGGGAATCCTTCAAGGCGGCGGTTGAGCGGTGAGTGACACACCTTTGGCATTCTGTTTGAGCTTCCTTCCCTGGTTGTATGCTTGCAGCCATTCGTGGCTCGCATACGGTGTCCGGCAAGTCCCCAGCTACGACCTGTGCAGCAAAAGCGCACAGCACCTCCCAGAATGGAACCTAGCACATGGCTGCAATGTCTCTTGAGCTTGAAAAAACAACAAAGAGAACATTCAGAACTCACCCTACCCAAGAAACAAGAGGAAACATAAATGTTGTTCTAGCACTAGTCATACCTACCAAGGGATTGAGGGAGGAAATGTAGTATGATCATCTTAGGATAAGGCCCCTCTCTCACATAGCCAAGCTGATTTCAAAGTTTGATGGAATGGGGGATCCCTATATAGCGATCTAGCTACTTTTAAGCAAGGTTATACTATAGAAAGGGTGAATGATCCTTAAACAAAGATTGACGCTTTTCGCTTAACCTTAGAGAATAACCATTTTTGTTTGCTCGTTTAAATTGTTTTAGAAGATTTACAAAGAGAATTATGGAAGACTTGGAGCTAGCATTTATAATAGGTTTCTCTAAGACAGGTGCACTCTATAACTTAGCTATATCAATTCAAATAGCTTGAACACAAAATGGTGAGAGACTGCATTAATTATCTCAATAACTTGAATAGTAGGTGTCCTACTGAGAAAAAACCGAGAGAAACTAGACTAATCTCAATGTTCTTAGAAGGATTGAGGAGCAAGCAACTACATGATGCATTACATGCCAAAAGGCATTGTACACTAATGGAGTGTTGCTTGGATGCCATAGACTTTGATGTTAACTTAACTGGCATCCTATCCCCACAAAGATAGTCTAAGGTCATAATCATTGACCAAAATGGAGCCAAAGCATTAAGACCCATGATTCAAAGGCTCCGGAACCTAGTGTAAAAACAAGGGTTCTTTTGAGGGAAAGACTAAAACATTTAGGTACGGGCATGGTTAGACCTTGACCATAGGAACGCCTTGCCTTTATAAGAAAGTATTTGAGCCTGTTTGCAGCTCCCTTTTTGCTCGTGTGACTAAACACAAAGGTTCATCAAGTGAGGCTAATGAATCTCAACATGGTGGGTGTATCATAAATGTAATGGAACAGAGATCAGAGACGATATATTTTCTTGTTGAGCATGAATCAGAACCATCCCAAGTTGTTATCCTTCTTCTTTAAAAGGACTTTGTGCTATAAGAGGTCAATCCCCTTACCACACAACAACTTTTTGAAGATTCAATATGAACAAGAGGCTTGGTAAGCTGAATTCCCCTTCATCTCATAGTTACTCAAATTGTAATTTGCATGTTATTTTTACGAGTTTCTATTTTTTGGGTGGATTTTAGAGTTTTGGTCAAGCATTTTTGGAGCACATGGATAGTATTTTTGGTGATCCGGATTCTACAAGTAGCTCTAATGAAGATAAAGACATAGAAGAAGATGTGGACATAGAAATGCAAGGTTCAAGTGAAGAGGAGCCACTTGAAGAAGAAACTACTCCGCTTGAAGCTTATGTAGAACATACAAGCAAGAAAGGTCAGTCTCAAAGAAAAATAAGGAGAAACAATTCTTAATTGAAGCTGAGATTGTGCCTTCAGGTCCAGGTACACCCTTACCAACTCCACAAGATAAGACTTCAAATAATGCTATCCGAGAGATGTGCAAGAAGATCCTTTACCTTGTGAGCTTCATGTCCAGTTGTATTGATCAACCTCCAATTGATCCCCAAACAGGAAAAAGACCACTCCAACTATGAAGTATCAATGAAGCGCATGTTTCTAACCTCAAGCTAAAAATTAAATTAAAACCTACAGCCATAGTGCTACCGCCCGCTACGTGTTTTGGTGGACAAGGATCAATGTCCTACCAAGTACTCATGGAGAAAGTCTAGGGCAGATTCTTATAATAAGTATTATGTTCTAGGTGGAACCCACACATTGCTTGCAAAAAAAGAATTTTATTAAGAATATGACCATATTGAGAGTTACAAGACAGCTCTTTGTTGGGTTTATGTGGGTTTGATTGATGACGAGGACAATTTTATCCATGGATCACAACATTGACTCAGATTATTGCTTACAAATGACTTTCCTTCAAAAAATCAGGTTCTTTCATAATGAGTGGACCAAGCAACAAAAAGAAGGCCAAAACATTGATGAGAACTTTTGAGTTACACTTTGTGAGAGATGTGGTCTACAAGTACAAAAAAAGAGCTCATGTGGTGCTAACCAAAAGCCAAACATCAAGCCTTATGATAATTTTTTCGATTGGATTTTTGTGATGGGGAGATCTAGGAGATGCAAGAACAAATTTTTTATTTATGGGAGCAAGGAAAGTTGAAAGGTCAAAAGATGTTGAAGACTCCTTCAAGCTCTCGCCAAGGTAGATGAAGCCATAAGGCCTCATCTTGAAGACATGAAGATAACTCCCTAGGCGATCACTACAAGGAATACGTGATACATCTCTAATAATGAGAATTCTTGCATGTATGAAGCTGGAAACATCTCCTCGTTGGAAGAGATGGGAGCAGAATTTGAAAGATGTATTTCTATAGTTTTCTCTCATTTTCACTCGACTACTTCTTTTTAGCTTTTTAATGAGAATACCTTTGTCTTTGTAGAGGCAAGAATATGATAGGAAAGCTAAACTACAATGATTGTGATGAAGTTAGGAAATACCATCCTGCTTCAAGTAACCCGAGAGGGAGCTTGAGAGATTCTTATTTCTTTTTGAGAAATGTGTGAGTGTTTTTTCTCCCTTTCCTATTTTAAGTAAAATTAGGATTCTAGAATCCTAATTCAAGTTTTTAAGTTGCTTTTTCTAGTTTCCATCTTAAGGTCTCATGGGTCCTCTTTGGATTCTAGAATCCACCTTGTAGTCTCATCATCAAGACTGACTTTGGTTTCTAGAATCTTGAAATGTGAACTCTTTGCTTTTTTTAAAAAAAAAGTTTCAAGTATATTGGGCCTTAATATCTTCGAAATGCAGAACCGAGACCCTAGTGTTAAGTTGAAGGAAAGTGTGCAACCCTTTGAACAGTTTTTGTCTCGTTGTCGCACAGGTAGGAAAAGAAGAGAGCAAGAACAAACAATTAAAAATGTTCTTGGTCTAAACAAATAAAAATTTTATGATGTGGATAAGCCTCCTTTGCTTTGGATAGTTCATGAAGGACAAGTAGAGGAAATGGAAACATTTGTGATAGGTCTTCCTTATACTTTAGCATTAGGCTGATGCTCCATATGGTTTTAAAGCTCCAAAATCAGTTAATGATGATGTGACATATGGAGTAAGTGCTTATAAAGAGTCATTCAAACTTTTTCGAAAGTGACAACTTATGAATCATGGGCACTCGTATTTTTTCATGCTCATGATCAAATCACAGCTGCTCAAAGAGCTTTCGTAGATCTAAACATGGTGAATCAGATGATTATATGGTAGTATTTCTACTTTTTGTTCTCCTTTAGCCTCTTTTTTTCATTGTTACTCTTTTGTGGTATTTTTAAATAGCAGCGCCTACTTGCAGGACCAAACCCAACATCCACGAATACAAACTCGAGTGGCCTACTTGTAGGACCAAACCCAACATCCATGGGTACAAACTTGATTGGCTTTCTTGGGCATGTGAGTTTGCAACGATTGGTTTTCACTCTCTATCCAGACTAAGATCTCAAGGGACATATTTTTTTTCATGAAACCAAATCGTACAAATGTGTCTAAGAGACCAGGAGTTTACAAGAAGTTCAGGCATACGACTAGTGAATTAATAGGCATGATTAATCCTTATCAGCCTCAACTTTTGATGATGGATTTAATCGACCTTCTTTCAATTAGGAGAGTGGATAATGGACTTGTTTCATGGCAAAGAGACTCGTTGATTCTCCAAAAATGGATTTGTGAGATAGAAGAATACTTTGAAATGAATCAGATGGTGGGATAAAAATTACCTCATGCTTCCTCATAGTGATTTGGCTCCTGTTCGTAGCAGAGAGAAATTGGTGCCAACCCTTGGTGGTCATGGAAGAGTTTAAGAATGACCTCATGAATTATTCCATGCCCATAAGTTGATCAATCATCTCATTGACAAAGTGTGACCCTTGGTCACACTGTCACTCACAATCTCCAAAGGGTAAGCTTGGTCTCCCAACTCATTATATTTGCTTGAATAGTCTTTGATAGAATGCCACATAAGCTCTTGTTTGTGCTCTTTGCTTGGCCATTGGATTGTGGATAGTAGGGTGAAGACTTCTTATGCACTATCATAAAGCCTTTCATGAGGTGATCAATCATCTCATTAACAAAGTGTGACCCTTTGCCACACAATATCCAAAGGGCATCCAAATCTAGAAATGGCATGATTATACAGAATTTTAGTAATGGCATGAGCATCAACCTTTCTAGTAGCCCTAGATTCTTCCCACTTTGTGAAGTAGTCTATGACTACTTAGTGGACCTGGACTAATGAGTCCTACAAAATCTATTCTCCATTTTTCAAAGGGTTGTTGGACTATTACTAGGGTGAGGGGCATCCTCTTCCAATGCTATGGTAT